>NW_024870492.1:310056-321853 GCF_013358625.1 Macadamia integrifolia
GGCAATTATATTTTGACAGAACAGCCAATCAAAGAGGCTATAGGGCAGGAGTGTTATTAATAACACCCGATGAGCTCTATTTGCCTTCATCTTTTCGACTTGATTTTCCATGCATCAATAATGTTGCTGAATATGAAGCATGTGCAATTGGTCTAGAGATAGCTCTGACAATTGGGGTAAAAACGATCCAAGTGTTTAGTGACTCATCCATTGTAATCTGCCAAACTCAAGGGAAATGGAAGACCAGAGATGAGAAATTGAAGCCTTACCAAGAATATCTGGAGAAGATCTCTAAAACACTTTGAAGAAATCTCTTTCGAATACTTCTAGAGAGATAGCAACCGGTTCACCGATGCTCTTGCAACATTAGGACTAATGGTTGAGTGTAGTCCTATGGCCCAAGTAAGACATTTTCTAGTTGAAAGAAAGGTAAAGCCCATCTATCACGGCTCAGTGAATGCCTTGACAACAGATGAAAGATCTTGGTTTGGTCCTATTGTGGACTTCATCAAGAAAGGAAAATATCCTATGGAAGCAACATTAGGGGAAAATAAGTTTTTTTCAGAAAATTGCCACCCAATTCACATTACAAGATGATTTGTTGTTCAAAAGATCATTTGATGGAATTCATCTATTGTGTGTGGATGAAGAACAGGCGCAAATTGTGATAGAAGAAATACATCAGGGTATCTGTGGGCCTCATATGAATGCAAGAATGCTAGCCAAGAAAATCCTGAAATTAGGATATTACTAGCGCACAATGGAGGCAGACTGTGTAGATTTCGTTCAAAAATGCCACAAATGTCATATATTTTTCAATATCATACATATTCAGCCAGCGGAATTGCATTCGCTCAGTTCCCCTTGGCCATTCTCTACATGGGGTATTGATGTTGTAGGAAAAATTACTCCCAAAGCATCAAATGGTCATGAGTTCATACTGGTAGCAATTGACTATGTCACCAAATGGGTGGAAGGATAGTCATATTCAGTCCTCACTACTACAAAGGTGGCCAAGTTTATTAAAGAGAGCATCATTTGTCGACATGGGATCCTGTAACAATTGATATCTGACCAGGGCACTCATTTTCGAGGGCAAGTCGATAAACTTTGCACCAAGTTTGAGATCGGATGGCATAAATCCACCACTTATCGTCCACAAATAAATAGGGCAGTGGAAGCAGCTAATAAGAATATGAAGGTAATTCTCTAGAAGATGGCGGCGGATACATATAGAGATTGGGTGGATCACTTACCGTATGCACTATGGGCATATAGAACGTCGATTCAAACTTCTACAAGGGCAACCCCATATTCCCTTGTATACGGAATGGAAGCTGTGTTACCAATTGAGATATAATTACCCTCTATTCGAGTCCTCATAGAAAGCAAGCTACCAGAAGGAGAATGGATACAGGCTAAATATGATGAACTCAATCTGTTGGATGAAAAAAAAATGAAAGCCATGGACAATTTTAAAAGTATCAGTTGAGAATGGCAAGACCAGTCAATAAAAATATTCGTCCTTGTAAACTTGAAGCTGGAGATTTGGTCCTCAGAGAACAAAGAGCACCTACACAAGATCTTCGGAGAAAATTTTGACCAAATTGGAGTGGTCCATTCACAGTGAAGAAAGTTTTGTCAGGAAAAGATGTACTACTCATGGATTTGGATGGAGATGAATTGTCAGGTTTGGTTAATATGGATCAACTAAAAAAATATTATGTTTAAATTCAGTGTAACCACTTGAATTATGTTCGACCTGATTCCTCACAAGGGATACGTAGGCAACTCAGCGTGTTCGAGTGCGGTCTCATCTGTACCAAACTCTTAAAAAAAAAAAAAAAATAGAATTTCTTAAGGCATTGATCAAAAAAGAAAAAAAAAAGAGAAGGAAAGAAAAAAAGAAGAAAAGAAAAAGAAAAGAAGAAAAAAAAGAAAAGAAAAAAAAAAGATCTGGAGTTATGTCTCGAGTGTCCAAGAAAGAAAGCAATGCTTTAAGATCATCTCGCATTTGGCATCTTAATTACTATATAGCTTGTTTTCCCTAGAAATTCGTTTCTCCATCATCAATGGTCTACAAAAAATCGTCACTTGGCATTATCAATCAAAAGTCAGATCATTCCCCACTTGTATTTCTGTTTGTTCCTCTTCCAACTATAAAATCTTATCTTCAGTGTACAAGAAGTTGGAATTATGATGAAGAACTTCTTGGTCCGTGAAATATTTTTCTTTCTATCAGAAGTATCTTCTCATAGAACAAAAATATTTGTGAGCTTGTTGCCATGTCTTGTATATGATTATTTCACTTTTTTGATCAAGTTGTTCGCCTGTATCATCTAGGAACAAATCAATTATGGCTCTTCCCTATGCAAATACTTTGGATGAGACTCTACGCAGGTGGACTCTGAATATGAATGTGGATGATTCTAGGTTGTTGAAGGAAACAAATCTTTAGGTTCTTAGCCAGATTTGTTGCATAGAATTATGCCATAACTTGCTGAAGGAAGTTCTCAAGCATTGGGATTGTAACCTGCACGTGTTCAAATTTGGGTCAGTAGAAATTTGTCCAACTCTGGAAGAATTCAGAGCCTGCTTGCTCTCTCCACCCAAAGGAAAGCTTTTTCATCCTACTCTGCAAGTAGACTACACTCAAGATATCCAAGAGTTCTTCAGATGGAATAGAAAGGAAATGAAGAAGTTCATGGTTTTTCAGAAAATAGACATCTTTGAAGTAGCCAAAGCTTTTTCTCTATACAGACATTTGGAGGGAATAGATCAGTGGCGTAAAGGTAATGTCTATCTATTTTGTATGATAGCTCAATACTTGTTGCGTTATCTTGGATGGGGAGCTGTTCCCACCATCATCAAAATAGTATTACAACTTTGAGAAGGTTGTGAAATTGTCCCTACAATCCTGGCTGAAACACTTAAAGGGCTGGACCAAATGGTCATTTCTAGGAAATTTGGTACAAATCACTACATAGGCTGTCCTGCTGCTTTTCAACTTTGGTTGACTGAGAAGCTACAAACTATTAAGGCCTTTCCAACATAGTAAGCTGACAGCCATCAAGTACCAAACAAGGAGGGAAGTTCCATAATTCGACTTAATTGCTAGTTGGCAAGAGTATCTTCAAGAGAAAACTGAAGATAATATCAGATGGGCCTATCAGTGGTCACCAATTGATAATCCTATTATGAATACCCCATGGTGCAATTATGATAAACCTTCTCCCCCACCGTTTCAACCCTATCCTATGGCTGTTTCCTACCCTGCACCCACACCACCTATCCCAAGCTATCCATCACCTTTACCTTCACCTTCACCTTCTCCACCTCGAACCAAACCTAAATATCCTCCTATAGGTGCCATAACCCCTTCCGGTGATGATGTCCTTACGGATCTTCTCACCACCCTAGCTCTTCAGGATCCAACACCTGTCCCTTCTTTCATGAACACAGGCCAAGATCCCCCTGCTCCATATCCTGCACCTCCAACTGTTGATGAAATGGATGGTGATCAGGATGACCCCATGGTCCATAATCCTGAACCTGCACCACAGCCCCCTCCAACATATGCTCCATTTTCCAACCAAGATCCTAAACAGTTCTTCACCTTGGACGATGTCCCTGTCTCTAAGTGGGCTTCTAAGTTTGCTGACTTCCATGCCTGGATTAATGTTGAACTCTTACAAGAAGGTGCTACATCAGTCAGTGTTCTGACTAAGTTTGTTGCACGACTTCAAGGAAAACTCAGGGAATGGTACTTAGCTCTTGGTGGTTACAGACAATTACAACTTGTCCAACTCCCTGAAGGCCAGTTCATAACAGTCTTATATCAAGAATTTCTTGGTCCTGTCTCGAATGATATCACAAAGGCTCGTGAAGAATTTTTACAGCTCAAGTGTTGTTCTCTGGCTCGTCCAGATCTTGACAAACACTATATTCGCATGACAGACCGATTCCATAAGATTGGTGGCCTTGATGATGAGAACCTCAAACAGATCTTCCTCAACTCACTTCCAGATCCCCTTGGTGCTGATACTCTGCAGTTCCTTCGGAACCAGAACATTGCTCTCGCCTCTTGTAGCATCGGCTCCTTATACAGTTTTGCTCTTACAGCTCTTTGCTCCCATGGAAACTTGGTTGGATCTCTTCACCTCTCTTCTCCCACCAGATGATTCCCCTGATATACCCATGCACCACACTATTATCCTCTTTCATAGACCACCAGCAGTGCTCCAGATCACTGACCCTCCACATACCCTAAACCCCTGCCATTTCATTAATTACACAACAGACTACCATGTGTATGGAACAAAGCCCTATACTCTCTTCATCAATCGCCGACAACATAGATCAGAATGGCGACAATTTCTTCATACCATGTGCCAAGTCAATAATACTCAGCCCCATCAAGTTCCAGCTCCTCTTCTCCAGACTGTTGACTCTGCTTGGGAACTTCATCAGACCGGTCGACTTCCTTGTCCTCGACTAATCCCTCTTATGGACGCATATGACGACTGGCTCATTGATACGGCTGCCTTCTACCCATACAGCAGTTCGTCAGATCCTGATACGGATTAAAATGGTCCTAGTATGAGTATTGTATTTAAAGCTGTTTGTATTTAGTCCAGTATGTAGTAGTCCAGTATGTAGTAGGGTATTGTTTGTATTTTGTCGTTTGTATTTAGTCACGTATGTTGTTTGTATTTTGATACGTATGTATACCGACACTCCCGACATACGGTCCCACAAGCATGTGAAGTCCATGTGAAGGACACATGGCTTGGGTCCCACATGTCGTCCCTTATCTTTGTAATCTTTGGCTATTTAAAGCTTCGGAATTAATGGATTTGGGCAGAGCCCGTTTGTGACGAACACCAGTGAGAGAGAATTCTTGTCGAAGGGCTATTCTAAGAAGCTGGATGGCTGTGAGCTTGCTGTAGGTAAGGATAGCTTTATAGGTTAAGGTGTGAAGGATTTCAGGGGGAAGAGAAGGAGGGATATTACAGCAAAGGTAATGACCAGGTGAAGGTTGTGGTGTGGCGGAGGAGGAGGAAGATGAAGCTCCTGGAGTTAAAGGATATAGAAGTGGGAGGACGGAAAAGGTAGAGGATGGTCTGGATAGGAAGTCTGCCAAGACATTTTCTTTTCCTGTGTTCATGAAAAAAGGTAAAGGTGATGGATAGCTTGGGATAGGTGGTGTGGGTGCAGGGTAGGAAACAGCCATAGGATAGGGTTGAAACGGTGGGGGAGAAGGTTTATCCAAGGTTGGGTGTTTTTGTTTCTGCTGTGGTTGTCTGGGGTTCAGATTCCTTTGCTGACGTTGTAATGCTTTTAGTTCTTCAAGGGGAAAAGATCTCTGGGAAGCAACTACCGGAGGAGCCGGGATGGTATACATGGCAAATGGATCTTGAGGAGCCAGACTGGGAACTGTTAATGGAAGAGGCTGCTGACGACTAGATGTTGCTGCCTGAGGTGGAGCCTGTTGTAAACTGTGCAACTGGGCTTCAAGAAACCGTAGATGTTTCTCCTTTTGGCCAATAAGAGCAAAGGCCTGAGCTGTGTCAGCGGTCGAGGAAGCAATACCAGCAAGTTCCATATGGACTTGATCCATCTCAGTTTTCAGAGATTGAATCAACTGAGTATGCCGGCCAACAGTACTATGAGTGTGCTGGGTCGTAGCAAGAATACGTTCCAAGTACTGGTTTTGGACTATGGCATTTTCATTTTGCCAATTAAGAGCTGCTTCAGCTGGGGAGATCTCTTTTGATTGTCCAGAAGGGAGAATAGGAGGTTTAACTTTCCAAACATGACGGACACCATGAGAATCAGGACCATAATCTGTAGGACCAGGGAAATTCTTTACAGGAGAAGAAGAAGAAGATCCTGGAGCATACATGCAACAAGGGGGAACCAAAGGAGACGGTAGTTTGGGTGGTGAAGGAGGTTTACAGACCGGAGGTGGAACATAAGGTGCTTCGGGAAGAGGGTTTCCATATTTGACCATAAAAGGATACCGGGCTTCTGTACTTAAGGGGCCAACTGTGGTATCTCCTGACTCATATCGGTCCCTGAGAATAGTCTGGGAGGACTTTCTTTTAGGGCTATAGAGTTCTTCATCATCAGAGTCCTGGAGACAATCATCACAGTCGCAGAGGTCAAAATATTTATGACCTGAGACCGGATCGGAGAAATAGTAAACAGGGTTGCCTTGAGCATCAAAAGATTTGATTGGAATCTTATCTTGTTGGATCATACCCTGAAACTGCGTAGGAAAAGGTGATGGTAAGGGTTGCGGAGGAGGAAACCTGATTTCAACCTCACCAGAAGGGTGACGGAGGAACTGTGGATCTGTAGACTGGAGGGGTTCTACTGGAGCAGGCTGCTGGGAAGCTATCTGCTGTTCATAAGCCGTAACCCAAGAAGAGGGAAGGAGATGAAGAAGTTCATCTCGAGAAATTTGTCGTGGGACATGGGTAAGGCTAGGAACATGGGTAGAATCCACGGAGAGGAATAAGGCATCCTCAGAATGTCCTGTAGACAAATCAAAGGCATGGTTTTGTAACCGATAAGCCATTTGATAGTGGATTGTACCTGCTAAAGCTGTAGGGGCAAGGGGAGAACCAGAGATGTGGATCTGGAATTTTAACGCGGTAGGGAGAAGAGGATCTGCAAGGGGAATATTAAAGTTAGGGTACAGGGTAAGGAAGACGGTTCCTGCGTTCAAAGTGGTCTGGATTGTAGAACAGACAGCATGTTCATACCGGAGAAAACGACTGTCAAGAAGGGCAATTCGGGAGACCACGGGAAGGCCTTTCCTGCCATGGAAAGTAAGGGCAAATTTAATTGTGCCTAAGTGGAGATGGGTATATCCCTGGTTTTGCCAGTCAGGGATGAGAGATGTTGGGATCTCCAAGGTGAACAGTTGTTCCTTATCAGTGGCAGGGATGTGATAGAACTCACATCGGGAAGCCTGAACAAGTTCCTTAACCGGAGGGGGTTTTTTCCGAGGGGCTAAGAGGGTTTTCCAGGTAGCAGAAGAAGAAGTCTTCTTTGGGAAGACAGTATAAGGGTTCAGAAGAGGAGAAGGGGTTGACGGTATAATTTGATCCTCAGGAAGATAATCAAATTCATAGAGGGATTCTATGGAGGAAAAAGAGGGGGACCGGGAAGAAGAAGGGGAAGTAGAAGAGGACGAGGAAGAACTACGAGAAGAGGTAGATCGTCGGGAAGAAGACATACCGTAAAGGAGGCAGTAATCCAAATCCGAGCAGCATCTCCCGTCGGTGAAACTCAAGTAGATCAACAGATGCCTAGTCGAGGCCGATCAGGACCCCCGGAGGTTAAGGTCTCAGAGACAGATCAACCTGAGCCGTTACAGGGTATAAAACAGCCACTCCTTGGCCTGAGAACCCATCGCTCAAAGGTTCTTTCTCTGTCACCAGAGAACTATACCTACGGAGTAACCTGCAAAAGGGCGTGGCCTAGAACATCTGTTGGACTACAAGAGGTTCGAACCGAGAAGGGTTAGCCGCCGGAGACGGACCTTAGCCGGAGACGGGGGAGGGGAAAGCCTCTGATACCATTCTCTCTCACTGGTGTTCGTCACAAACGGGCTCTGCCCAAATCCATTAATTCCGAAGCTTTAAATAGCCAAAGATTACAAAGATAAGGGACGACATGTGGGACCCAAGCCATGTGTCCTTCACATGGACTTCACATGCTTGTGGGACCGTATGTCGGGAGTGTCGGTATACATACGTATCAAAATACAAACAACATACGTGACTAAATACAAACGACAAAATACGTCACCAATTGATAATCCTATTTGACTCATACGTCATTTTATCTACCTACTCATCTGCGGTGGCAATATTAGTTACCCAAACTGATCCAGGAGAAGTGGTGAACTTTTATCCAGCGGAGAAGCTATCCACTGGTGTCATAAATCTGCTTGCAGATTTGTGGCAAAGGCAGCTGGTGTAAGGTCTTTTAGAAGAAAAAGTTTCAAAAACTTAAGCGAAGACCATTGAAGATCTAGCTTTTTGGTTTATTGTATTTCCATGTAACTGTTCTTCATTTGTTGTAAACTTGAGCTTAGAGTTGAAATAAATTTAGCCTTTTCTATCTACCTTCACATGATGGTGGGAATAAAAAAGAGGGGAATCATGCATAGCCTAAGCAAAAGAAATAACATTGCTGTTACAAAACACCATTATCCATTGCATGCCTGCATGATACATACTAACATGTTGCATGACACATACCAACATATGTATAAACATTATATGTATATTAAAAAAAAAAAAAACACCCTCTATTGAGATCTTGATTGTCTTTCTAAATGTTCAGATAAAGCCCTTATATATCCAGCCCTAAACCATTCATACCAGCGTCATTAGTAACTGAAGGAGTATAAGTAGCGTTAGTGCTTACTCTAGAATGAGCTAACTGTTCTTCCAAAAGGATCACTCACTTTCCTTTGAAGATTGGTGATCTCAGTTTGTTGATCTCGGTAAGTTATAGATAAATCGGCATCGCTAAGACTACTGACAGTCCTACGGATCAATGCATAGTGCTCTGAATCTAACTGTTAAAAAAAAAAACAATATATATATAAAAGGGGGTGAAGGAGGACAAAAGGCACATACATAATCAAAGGCGAGCGGAAGACCCAGCTCTTGGTCAAGAGTCCTTGGGGCCTACAAATGAATCAGATAAGAAAAACGCGCATCCATGACATTATTGCCAGGAAAACAAAGATGAATGTCTCGTAATCCGTATGATGATGGCCTGAACAAGCAGAAGGTGTACTCGAAGAGGCGTGTGAAGGCAAGACACTAGGAGGAATGCTGGGGGCGGAAGCCTCGTTGCTAGAAGCCATAGGATGAATAGGATAATGTTGAAGATGTGGGAAGTCAAAAAAAAAAAAATATATATATATATATATATATATCCAAAGGCCCCCTCTAAGGGTAAGGGGAACACACAAATAGTTTCTCTCACAATATATTCTTGATAAGGAGCAGATTCATTAAAAAACTGAATGGCTTCTCGTCCGGCCTTTACTTCTTCCAACAATGTACCTTCAAGGATCCCTGGATTATGCATCAACGCTGGAGGATTAACAGGAGTTACTGGCACACCAACTGACCATTGTTTAGACACTCTCTCTCCAAGATACCAAACCCGGCCTCTGGGTCCTTCAAAAAGAACCCTACGTGTGGTTAAGCGGGTAGCTTCACTAAATAATGTCACATCAGGAAATTTTGCACTTGCACATATGTTCCAACTTATCTGTATGATAGAAATTTATTTTGTTTAAAAAAAAAAAACAAACAAACAAACAAAAAACAAAAAACAAAAAATGAAAAACAAAAACAAAAAACAAAAGAGAGGATAAGATCCACACTTGAGACAAGTTGTTCAATTCATCGCGAAGAATGGAAATGGCCTTCGGTTCTGGATTCCCTTTCACATTTTTTTCATACCAACGAGAAGCAATTGGGAATGAATCTGGCTTACATTTCAACAGTTGAGAGATTCGAAAACCCAAGTACTCGTAAGCCCAAACCTGATCAAAAGAGGGAGGGATAAAAAAAAAAAAAAAATTACAAAGGCAGAACCTTTGATATTTGGATTTCCACTGGCTAGAGAATCCCAACATAGAGATGAAATGAGCATAACCAAGCTCACCCCAGTTATATCGGCAAGCTTCACTGAAATCCTCAAAAAACTAGGCATACAGGAGATCAATCCTATCTACGTTATCACTTATGAAGGTTTGATAAAGTAAATATACCAAAAAAGATCTAGCCAATTGATCTTAGAGTCAAGAGAGAGAGAGAGTTATCACTCACTATGATTTTGTCCCATTTATCCTCAACTATGAGGGAAGTAACAGTTGTTCAGTAACCCTAAAACCTAGAAGGGAACTAATCCTTTTACCCTCTGATTTTGTTCCATCCAGAGAGGGTAACTGTTAATTCACCTGGTGGGAAGTGGAAAGCGTGAGTGCTTGGCCACCATCTCTCAACCAAGGCACGGGTCAAAGAAAAGTCTAGATCACGAGTGTCCAAAAGAGCAGTAAAGGCAAAACTAGCCAATTTGATTCTTTCCTTAACATTGTGTTCCAGTGTTATGTACCATTCGTACGCTTGGCGAGGCAACCCATATATTTGTATGAGGGTTTTGGCTGGTGCTAAAAAAAAAAAAAAAAAAAAGGATACCTTAGACATACTGTATCTAAAAGAGATAAGTGGAGATAAGTGAAATAATAAACTTACCTTTGCCCAAGTTCCCCATGCACTATTACATATATGGCGGCTAGTATCTTTCAAAATGGAACCTGGATACCATGAAGCTCTCACTTCTGGGTAATTCAGATCACCCAAAGGGATGATCATATTTCCCGTATCGAATGCGCTTTTTCCCACTTGAAAGATAGAGGGGTCAATTTGCAATTTCAAAAGTCAAAAGGACTTTAATTGAAATTTCCAAAAATTATAAGGGTTTATATGAAATTTTTGAATATTTGAATGGTCTATGTGAAATTTCAAAAGTTTGAAGGGCCTTACGTGAAATTTTTAAAAGTCAGAAGGGTTTATTTGAAAATTTTGAATATTTAATGGTCTATGTGAAATTTCAAAAGTTGGAAGGGCCCTTATGTGAAATTTTCAAAGTCTGAAGGGTTTATTTGAAATTCTTGGATATTTGAAGGGTTCTATGTGTATTTTCAAAAGTCGGAAGGACCTTACTTGAAATTGCTGAAGTTGGAGGGTTGCAATTGAAAATACCAATAAGAAATGGTGGGACTTGGTAGCAATTTTGAAAATTAAACGCTATGTGGATCGAGAAAGAAGAAAATAGAGGGTCGACCGTTTCAAGAAAAAGAGATCTGAAATGCTCAGTTCACAAGCTTTTTCTTCTTCTCTACCCCGCCCACATTGGATGATATGAATAGCGAAGTAAAAAATCATAACCATACAAGCAAAATAGCAAATCCAGATGAAGAAAAAAAAAAAAAGAGAGAGAGAGAGAGAGAGGGTCCAAGAGATCAGTAGATCAAGATGAGAGAATCATATAAATGAGTTATGGGCAATCCTCTATTTATAATCAGAGGAGCACTGAACCCTTTCCAAAGTCCAACCCGTGTAATGCTCTCACGGATTTGGCAGGTATGTGTAACCCTAGAAATAGATAATAATAACAAAAAAAAAGAAAAAAAACCTGTCAACCTCCTTCATGTGCATGTTTAACAAAATCAAATCACTTTCAAATAGATAATAATAATAATAATAATAATAATAATAATAATAATAATAATAATAATAATAATAATAATAAAAGAGAGAGAAAAACGTGTCACCTTGCATGTGCATGTTTAACTACATATGGGTCTGTGGGAGATGTTTGGCAAAGTAACCCATTTGCTGGCAAACATAACACATGTAAGGAATCATCTGTGACTATGCTACATCAGGCCTGGGTGGTAACGAAGCTTACCTACCTTTGGCCTTCTAAGCTGACTAGGAGCTACAATAGAATATGCTCCCCTACTAAATTTGTTAGGTGTTATGCACTTCTTCCTTGCAGAGCTTGGTAGTTGTCCCTCTGCTTGTCTTCAATGGAGTTGGTAGCTTAGACCAATTGAGCATAACTGTGTAGGTATTGTGCAACTAACATAGCACCAAACAGTGTCTCCTTTCAGGTGGCCAGGTGTAGAGAAGAATAACTTGGACCCTTGCTTCAGGTCTTTGAATTCTGTTTCCTTCCTCTCTTTCACAAA
>NW_024870493.1:0-46015 GCF_013358625.1 Macadamia integrifolia
TTTTTTTGCAAGAGAGGAAGATGGGGAGGCGTGGGTTATTGAAGAGGTAGTGGGGTGTAATAAGAGGAAGGGAGGAAAACGTGGGGATGAGGAAGGTGCTCGGTGGAGCTTTATGCGGCTCGTGATACCATGTTGAAATAGTCTATTGGCATTAACATTAATGAGTGTACAATGGTGCTCTTATATAGAGATTACAATTATTGAATTATAAACAAACTATATGATCACATGTGGGATCCTATTCCAACTCTGCTGTCTCATGAGGTAGTATTGGACTGCAAGTTGTCTCTAGAGTTTGTGCTCACTGAAAATGCCTACAATGTAGGAGAGGTTGTTGAGTATGAGTATGACTCTAGAGGTTGAGTTCGTGTGGGACGCTAACTGTCCTGATACCCTTCATCCTGCAGCTTGAGGGGGAGTATTACAATATGCTACATCCGCAAGATTGTCCTAAGCTAATTTACCACTTGTATAAGTTTATTATTAGGATAACTAATTACAGTTAGCTTAATCTAGAACATTCTTTTAGATTGTATAAATAAGGACATTACACATCAGTGAAGTTAACGAAAAATTTCTTTTATTTTCATGTTTTCACATAGCATATGTTTATTTGTTTGCCTTCAAGTATTATACTAACCTTTGTTTGTAGCGTATTTGGATAAAGGTGTGTCATTGTAATGGTTTGAGGTTCAGTTTGGCCAAGAGAACCAAGATTCCTAGTACCTTTCTCAATCCATAACTTGATACAAACCTAACCTTTGGTAGGACTAGCCCGGAGTGAAATCAGTAGTTTTTAATTGGACCTATACCTTTTCGGTTTACTATTCTAATTGTAACTACCGGCCAAATACAAATCCCTTGCTTCTCGATAAATATGGGAGATGACTATGACACAGTAAAAGAAGTTGAATTATGGAATAATTTAAGTATATATAGTCACCTATAAATAATGAGGGGGACCTATACGGATCAAAATCCTCTGTTTTTCCCATCCATGTTTTTCCTTGTTTTACTACCTATAGAACGCGACACGTGGACAATAAGGAGACCAACGGTCAAGATTGGGTGAGGATTATTACATCCGGTGCGTTGGTCTTAAAGTTGTCCATGTGTCGCGTTTTGTAGGTAGGTAGTAAAACAAGAAAAAACAGGGATAAGAAAAACAGAGGATTATTTTCCGACCTATACCTTTTATAACAGTGTATTTAATGGATAGTAATAATCAATCTAATTCATTGACGCTTTCATCAGTATACAAAGGAGTGAAATCCAATCATCTACTGCAGAAAAAGCTGCCTAAAGGAAAGCTATTTACTTTTTCTTGTCAAAGGATGAGTATATACCAAGAGATGACTTCAATGCTATCTTAAAGTTGAATAGCCTAAGAAAGTTTCAGTATTTCTAATTTTAAACATCTACCTTCACTTTTGTTGAAGAAAATTTCAGATTATGCTCACCTAAGTACCCAATTCAATCTATACCCAAAAATAAGATAAAACAGACTTAAAGTATCCAACTCAAATCAATGATACATTCTTGCGAGTTATAGAATAAACATTATCTTTTTTGCTTTAGAAAAGAAGCATCTTTTCTATCAAAACACCCAACTTAGGGCATCTTCTTCAGGTGATTTGATCGATGAACTGATTAAAGAATTTGAAAATCCCTTGTAAAAATTAAACCCCATGAAATATCGTCAGTCCTCACCAATTTTTTTTATTTATTTTCCATTTCCCTTTATTGGCTGAAGAACCCTCGCCATAAAACTAGTTGACTTTCTATAACACTTTTTATTTTATTTTATTTTTTGGTTTCTTTGATGGGGACTCTTACTAGAGGGTTGTAACAAGATGTGGCGGCTCAATAGGTAATATGTGAAAGACCCATTAAATATCTTTCTATTACTGAGCTGCCAAGTGCATTTAGCGAAGGGTGGTCATCTTCTGCCACCTTTAAAAAGCTGAGTCTTTTTTAAATGAACACCCGGGCTGGTTAGGATGTTTGATCAATTAAAAAAATAATAATAAAATTCAACCAGACTATATTTAATAAGAAAGAGTTAACAGTTGTTTCTTATCTTATTATGATATAGACTACTCAAAAACAAAGTATTATTATAATAAGAAGAGCAGCAAATGGTTTGGTGACACACCAAAACACTTTTAACTTGATGTTTTAGATAGAGCATGATTGTTGATTAAAGAATTAATAAATAGGAAAACAAGTCCAAACTTGCTTCTGCCGGCCTAGTTAGACATTAATGATGAATAGGTCTCTTCTACTTTCTTGAGTGATGTGTCAAAATCCTAGTTTCTCTAACAACTCTTAGCTTCCTCTTCTTGCTCCAAAATGCATTCCTTTAGGTTTAGGGTTGTTTGTTTCCCCGTATGGCCATCTCTCTTTGGATTGACTTTGTTTCAAATTCCCCACGGGTTATCTTTTCTTATTATATGTATTCTTTTGGGTCCTTGTGTTTTCCACCATAAGGTGTCTTATTCCACTCTTTCTTATATATTAAAAAAAAAAAAAAAAAAAGTCATAGCTTATTCCGATCTTTCAAGAATAAAAGAGTCACTAGTTATAGGATTTGTGAACACTTATTAGAATACGTCATGGAATTAGTGTTTCAACCCCGAGTGGGTTTGACATGGATGATTGACCCTTGTTTATGAAACATTCCTTCTGGTTATAATTGGGTCCCGCATTTCAATATCACATCCCTTAAAATCCTAAAGCCTTCGAGGACATGGTGGATTGAAATTTTCTTTCTTTTCTTGTCTTCTTACGTCTTCACCATGACCCCTCTTACTACTCCACCTTTGATTTTCTATGTGATCATAATGGAATACATTGGGAGTCCGTGACAGTGGCTCTAGACTTCAATAAAATCTCATTATTTAAACTCTCTTGTAGAAAATAAGAACCTAAATGATGCAGAAAAATAATGGAATTCGCAAATAAATAATCACACAATTGTATATAAAGATTTATATAATTTGATAAAATTGTTTATATCCACAACGAGACAAGATTCATTTCACTAACAACAGAGAATAGGGTAACAATCACTCATTTTTATGTCTCTCTCAGATTTGTTACAAAAAAAGACCTCTCACTACAAATTTATAGTGAAATTCTTTACAAGCAATTTACCAAAATACCAATATAACCTAAACTAAAAATACAATTCATCGGGATTGGGCCTCAAAACCCATGGCTTCTTAAAGTGACAAAATACTAGATATCATACCTCTCTCTCTCTCTCTCTCTCTCTCTCTCTCTCTCTCTACTGTGTGTTTCTAAGAATAATAATCCGTCCTTGTATGTGTGTGTGTGTGAATGTGTTTCTAAGAATGATTATCCTCCCTTGTGCGAGAGTGTGTGTGTGTGTGTGTGTGTGTGTGTTTTCTGAGAATGATAATCCATCCTTTTGTGTGTGTATGTGATTCTAAGAATGATAACCGATCCCAACAAAAATACACTAACACAATTAGATTCTCTTAAGCCTGGTTGTTTAATGGATCAAAAGTGGTGGGAAACTTGAGGGTGGGTCCCATAGGTTGGATTGACAAGGAAACGAGAAAGAAAGGAAAGGAAATAACAGAACATGTAACTTTTAATAGGGTGAACTTTGGTGGGAGAAAGTGGAAATGAAGGTGGGGTGGGATAAATGGGAAAGAGAATAGGAGGCAAGAGAGATACAAAAGTAACTTTTCCGTGGTTACCAATTGATAGGACTTTGGAAGTGAATGGGATGAGATTCCATGGAAAAGAGAGAGAGAGAGAGAGAGAGAGAGAGAGAGAGAGAGGAAAGTTACTTTCCCATGAATTCCAATTGATATGACTTTAGAAGTGAATGGGATGGAAAAAAGTTGAACGTCACATTAAAAAATATATTAAAGAACTTGTCCGGTAAGTTTTTTATCCCACTTATCCAAACACTCATGTTTCTGATAGTTTTTTTAAAATAAGTACAAGTTTTTCACCCCTTTTTATTTTTTTTCATTTTTCTCTATCAAACAAACGGGCCTTAATTATGTCTATAACTCTAGAGATATTATTGCACAACATAAAATAAGACATCATACCGCAACATGTAGAGAATCTTTTTCCCAACTATTTATTGATGGTTTTTTGCAATGGCAATGTAGGAAATTTAAGGCACCAGATTACCAAGGATCTTCATGTAATGGTATGTCATGTGTGTAGTACAGTGTAACCTATCATTTTTTTTTTCTGAAAAGGAATCCAAATTGAAGGATCCTACCATGGAGATAATACCAGTAGTTTATATCATTAATGAGACCTTTATTTGAAAAAAATCTTCTTCAATTAATTAGATACGTTCAATTAATAATCCAATGACTAAGAAAACCTGTAGTACGTGTTTGAGTCCTCCCAACCCTTTATCTTTACTGAATTGCTCCGTTAATTACAAGAAGAAGAATCAATACAACCCATAAAGTATGCAGAGAGATGCATCACTAACAATCGAAGTGAAGGATAATCAGCCAGTAATCTATGTACAATTATATGGAGGGTGCAACCTATGATCAAGGTAGTTAGTATGAAAATATGTACCATTAATCTAATGAAAGCTACATCCAATGATTTAATGACACGTGGGTGGTTCTAGGTAAGCAATTGAACAAGATGATGACATCACCATTGTGTCATAAAAAGAAATTATGAGGTGGGTTTTCTTTATTTAAAAATTTTTTTCCCTCTGTAATTCTATATATTATGAGATTTTAAAAGGCATTGACTCCATGAATTATTAAAAGGATAATTGTTGTTGGTTTCATGATGGTAAGACGGAGACGAGAGATGGGTTGGACCTACTCTTTATATTTTGTTCTTCTCTTGTCATCATTGCAATTGAAAGAAACAAAGAAAAAAATAATAATAAGGGGAAAGCTAAGAAAGCCTATTCAAATGTCTCCTTTATTTGTTATTCAGCTTCATCAGATAGATCATTTGGATGATGGTCCACACACGACTCCACACGCACATCTGGTTGCACATTTGCCACTTGCTATTTGACAAAATGCAACTTCATCACGTTTCACACTTAGGTGTGAAACTTATTTCTTGCTTAAAAAAATACAAAGAAACAAAAATCCTTGCATGAGTTTGATTACTTTCATGAAAAAAAAAAAAATAAATAAATAAAACACAAAGTGATTTTTAATAGTCACATTTGGCACAAGTTCTAATAATTAAGTTTTATTTGTTTATTATAAATTTTTTTTTTTTTGATACTTCTGAATTTTCAAGTTGAAATTTTTTAGGTTAACCTAAAGATTAGATCCTTAGATATTTTTTTTTATAATAATAAATAGATATATCGTCTGGAGAGGTAGGTTGGGCTTACCTATTATTGTTTAAGTCTCACTTTAATACAATCTATATGAAAAATTATAGTTTTATAAGGAATTCGTAAAAGCTAGAACTATGAAGAGTATATCAAGTGTATGATGTATATAAACTTATGGAATGTTTTATTAATGTTTGTGTTGTGAAAAAAGTCTAGGGAAGAGACCTCTATTGCCCATTAGTAGGTGATTAAGGTGAAGGTGGATAAGTTCTCGGCCTCCTTAAATATTGATGTTGAGTTTGTTTTATTTTTGTAGTTAAATTACTGTTTCATAACAAATAAAAATAAATAAAAGAATAAAAGGAATTTCACCTAAAAAATATCATTCTAGACAATTAGGAATAATATTAATGAGAAAGAAAGGAATACAATTTATGCCCAACTTATTCTATTTAGGCAAATCTCATCCTCATTTTAAGAAAGGACCAAATAACATGTCACTAAACCAAGTTTAACTTGAACCAGCACTTCTTTTTTCCCAGGTTTTAATGAGATTCTATGATTTTAGCCAAGGGAGAAAAGGTTCCACTATGGTTATATTAGTAACCCTTCCAACATCAAGCATGGCCCTTGATTGCCCATTCTGTGTAAAGTTAGGATTGAGGATCGATTGCTTTAATACTACTCATACAAATCTCAGGAGAACTCGATTTTATAAATTGGTTTATAAGCTGAGGGAATATAAGACCATATCAACCTATACTAAATCACTTTCATGTGTGATCAACCCTCATATGATTGATATAGGATCAGTGCAGACAGCACCAGGTGGTGTAGGGGGGGGGGCGCGGAGCCTCCCGACTGAAATTTTTTGAGTCATATATATTAAGGCTAATTTTGAATTTTTGAAGATTATTATTTCTATATGTAATGCATAAAACATTATATATAAGGGGTTATCTCATAAAGAAGTGTGACGGTTAAAATTTTATAATATACGCATTGATTATTAATTTTCTAAGAAAAGATGCTTTCAGGTGAAGGTGGGAAGAGTAAGTAATAACTTGCCGCCTTGCCTTATGTGTAAAGGAAACAAGGACAAACCACCATATCTTATGTGATTGTGAGCTAATGAGTAGTGGTTATAGGAAACATCAGTAGAATTTGTTGTTACAAATTCACAACACATTGCCATGATTATTAGAAAGATAACCGAAACTCCTTATTCTTTTGGCATTTTGTGACGGTCAATGCTTCATTGCTAATAATATATATATCCCCTCCAAAACATATCCACAGGTTTGGTTTAGTTTTAACTGCTCTACAGAATTAATTAGTCCAGAAAATTCAAATGTGATGATACAGTTTATGAATCTCATCAAAGGAGCCACAGCTCATCTAAAGAATTATATGAAATAGCCTTTAATTTAATTCCAATCCAATGGCCTGGAAACATTTCCCTTGAAATCGATCAATAGATCAGGCTTCACAACAAGGATCTTACATTAAAATGAAATAAAAAATCTAATCTCTTAAGGCTCAAGAGGTGTGTCCCGTCCATGTGATATAGTCCACTTTGGATTAAGGCCCACACGGTTTTAGAACATGTTTACATGGATGGGATTGGCCCTGCTCATAGCCACAAGTTCTCTTTGACACCTAAACCATGTGAAACTCTCTTATACACCCCTGACTAAGGGTGAAATAGGCCCGGGTTGGGCCGAATTTCTTTAAACCCTAATCTAATCTTAAGTCTTTTAAATTCAACCCAGGCCCAACTCAACCCTATAGAGTTTATGTTCAGGCCCAACCCTGCTGGGTTCATATCTATCCAATCCGGCCCTAATTGACCCTGCCAAGGCCGAATCGGGTCGGGCTAGGTTGACTTTGGCTTCTGCAATAGATGGATTAACCTTGCTTGACATGTTTTTTACCATTCATATCCTATACATTAAAAATTTATAGAAAAATGAAATATCAATAGAAGCTCTAAATTCTAATATAAAAATTCAAGTTTAAATTTCGGGTGGAGCTAAGCCCGACCCAATCCTAACCCGCCCTTAGGGTTAGAAAACTTGGCTCTGACCCTATTCGGGTTCAGAGCGGGTCAAGGCAAGTTTGGGTTGTCAAGACCAAACTTTCATCCCTACCCCTAAGGCTAGTTTTTACCCATAACTCAATCCAATACGCTTTGCGTAAAAATGGACCATTCGTTGATGTGAAATCTTATCTGTCAATTCATGTAGGTCCAAAACAGATTATTCCAAAATTTTAGTTATGACTTAGGGTTCTTCAAGACTCACTTTCTCTAAAGAATTACTATTCCTATTGTTCGATAGTTTATTTAAAAAACATAAATAAATAAAAATATAAAAAAATATAAAAACCCAGAAAAAAACATTAATTGGTTCAGGTCAGGTCCACTGTCTGAAGCATTGACCTATACTTATGAACATGTTCATTTGGTCCTTTTCAAGAAAGGGGCCTATTTGGCCAGTACCCATTATCTTTTTTCTTCTTTTTCAGATTCTACTCGTCTTCTCTCTATCTTCAACAGAACAAAAAAAAAAAAAAAAAAAACACGTTTTGTTGAAATTGCCAATTTGAAATAGCATTTGGTAGCGGTCGAATTGCCATGACGTGTGGCAGTAATTGGGCACCTAATCTTGCAAGTATACTCTTCACATCTAATATTAGAGAATTGATTAATAAATATAAACTACTTACGTCAATGCATGAACACTATTAGAATCTCTAAACTGCATTAAATTAAGATTTAATAGCTTAGCTAGCTAGCTTCTTATTATTCAATAAATGGACCTAGGTAGACTTAATTATAGATAGATTAAGTAAGCAAAATTATCAATAAAAGATAAGAGTGACAATGGTTGACTAGCTAATACCTTATAAGGAGGCTAACTCTGCAGAGATTGAAGAAAGAACAGGAAGGAATGCTTAGCTAAACCTATGGAGAAGTCAAGCTATCGAGATCAAGTCACCTCGAACTCTTGAATCGGTATTTTCATGTCAAATTCAATGGTAGTCAATGACTACTTAGTGAAAGATCTACCAAATTTTGACAACTTATTTGTGCATTGAGGAGACTATAATCAAAACTAAACAGCTACCAAATTTTGACCACTTATTTCTGTATTGAGGAGACTATAATCAACAGTACTTAACAGCTGATCACTAGCCTACTACTACTGTAAGGACTCAAGAACCAAGTTAATTTAATTTGTTAGGTAGTTAGAAAAAATCTAGGTTAGTGGTGAAAATAATGTACCAAGAACATTAAAACAAACCTAGAAGCGGACTTGTCCTAATATTATTAACTAAGCCTCACTTTATCATGTACTCTATAAATATTACTAATTCTTCAAAGGGTCATCATGGGCTCTAGAACTCAATCAGAAGCCCAACGCTCTAAATTTTAGCCAAAATGAGGTACTTGACATCCCCAAAATAAAATTAGACCCGGTACGACTCATTTAATTATGGGCTCCAACTTTGGCCCAAGACATTAGACAGGCACTGCACAGTACTGTAAAATTTTAAGTAAAGAAATTATTTTCTGTACTTTTTTGGAAAAAATCCAATATTGGTTACTTGAATACATCCATTCTTCCTAAAGTCTTCTTTCTTTTGCTAACGACAAGTATCCAGACCAAAGATTACTCTTATGGGTCATACAGACCCCACAATCGCATGGATCAGATCATACGAGAGTTGAATGTGAACTCTTTTTGAGGCAAAAGTCTCTTGCCAACTCTACTACCCCCTTGGGATTCTCGGAAGGTCTCCTCCTACTACTTTTCTTCCTCTCTCTCTCACTCTCTCACACACACACACCCATCTCTCTCATTCTCTTTCAATGCTTGTATCCCTATTCTATATTTTCTCCAATAAATAGGATTCTATCTCTTCAACTATAGGATATCCAAAAGAAAACATAAGATTGCCAATTCATGTCCTCGATCGATAGGAAACCTTCCCATTATCCAAGCTCAGCTCAAAGCCTCACCGCAGGCCAGATGAGCTTAACCTGGGCCTAGAAAATCCGAACCCTAAACCAGCCCAGGCCCTGAAAGTTTTTAGATGGAATTCGTTCCAGCTTTGGCTCACTGGGACCATCTTGTATCTCCTAATGGGATGGGTTTCCTTTTTTAGTCCGAAAACCTTCAATTTAGAGAAGAAGGGAGAAAAAAAGTTGTAGTCCAAGTCAATGTGAAAACTCAATTCCTATCTGGAGTTCTGGACCGGACGGGATAGGCCCAACTCATGTGGATGCATGTCCTACTTATATCTCTTGTCCCACAAGTTATTTGGGCCTAATTGGAACCCACAATCCAAAGAAGTCAACCAAGGGGGTCCAAGATTAGCCTCCCCCTATATATCTGGCCTCAAAGGCCATATCAAGCCAACCTTGTACATTAACAAAAGGGAAAAGGAAGTGTCACTCTCTCTCTCTCTCTCTCTCTCTCTCTCTCTCTTATGGTGGGGGTTTTGAAGTGTCTTTCCTTGTTAAATATGTACATTGTTTCTGCCCACTATTGCGTTGGCAGGCAGCGTGTAGATCCCTCTCTCTTAACAAAATTACCTAGGATTGCAAACATGGCTGTTGCAGGTAGATGCCATTAGATTTTATGCCATCAAGATTCAATAAACAACTATTGGACTAGAGATGTAAATCAGGATTCCACAAACAAATACAAATAGGAATTGAATACGGATTTTAGATTGTCCATTGACATCCCTAGTGTACTTGGCCGATTGCATTCCATTTCTTACCTTCATCTTCAAGACTAAGTAATACCACACTAGCATTTTCTTTCTCATCCCAGCCGACTCTTCTATCTCCCCCTTTATCCTCTTCATTCCAGACTCTCTCTGTTAGATTTATGGGCTAAATTAATTATTCGGGTTGATTAAATGGGTGAGAGTCAAATTGCATGAACCGGTTCGGTCCACTCTCAAGCTTAGAGATATGCTAGCTCAATCCATTGTGGTTTAGGATTTTGAGTGCAAGACAGTATTATAAATACTAGGTTTTGGGTCCCTACAACCATTATTCACTCTTTCCCACTTTACCACTAAAGTGAGAGAACCAAGGAGGTTTAAGGGGCTGTAGAAGATCCATAGCCAAGCCAAGAGAGCGAAAGTGGGAGTGACCAACATCAATCATCTTCAGCATACTAGGTGAAAGGTACAAATCGATCCTCCATAATTTTATTAGATTCGTGTTCTTGTTTTTCCTGTGTGGTTTCCTCAATAGGGTTTCAAACTCAAACCCATAGGGAATTCTAACAAGTGGTATCAGAGCAGACCACATGGGACAAGAATCGATTGAATTTTTCTTGTACATGAGGATTTTGATTATTACTTAAAACCTGATTTGATTAAAAATCATAAAAATCTTAATTTTACCATCACTTAAAGATCCTATATGGGAAAACTTTCTTCACGAAAGTTGTAGATCACGAGAAGACGGTCGCGGTGGTATGATGCAAGTCACCGGAAACCTCCAAACGCGCCGGCACTCGCCGCCGGAAACCGACTACCGGAGGAGAGAGAAAAAAAATTTCCAAAACAAAAAAAAACGGCGGCGAGTCATCGCCGGTTCAACTCGGAAACCCTACCGATTTGACCCGACGACACAGTGGGTCAACTCATGTGCACTATTTGACTCGGTCAAAGGTTGACCGGGTCGTTGACCAATTGACCTGAATTTGACCCGGAACTCATATGCCCAAACCGGTTGGTTTGGATTGATTTAAAAAAAAAAAAACTTAAAGGCTTGTTTGGTTTTTGTTCATTTTGGGTTTTTATTTAAACTACTTTAAATTTCATTTAAAGGTTCGTTTTAAGGCCAAATTGAAATCTGTTTTTTGCGTTGGATTCCTTGTTTCGGGCCACATTTAATGATCTAATTTTTAATATGACATATTTATTTGAAATTTTATGTTGTATTTGGTTTCAATTTGTTCCTTTTGGGTTTTTTTATTTAAACTACTTTAAATTTCATTTAAAGGTTCGTTTTAAGGCCAAATTGAAATCTGTTTTTTGCATTGGATTCCTTGTTTCGGGCCACATTTAATGATCTAATTTTTAATATGACATGTTTATTTGAAATTTTATGTTGTATTTAGTTTCAATCATTGAAACAAAATGGCATAAATCAATGCTTTGAAAAATATATATGTTATTGGTTACCATGAAATTGAGAATTTTTTTTTTAAATTGAGATATGTTAATATGGAAAAGGGTGTAAGCTTCCGCTCATTCTTAGTTGCAAAGTAATTTTGCTTTAGGAAACCATGAAATGATGAGGTGGAATCCACCAAAGTGGTACATCTTATTATTTCATGATTTTCCACAGGGTAGCAATGTAGGTGACATTTGCCCAAAGGTGATGTCACCAAAGTTAAGAAAATGACAGTAACCTAGAGGTTCCTAAGCCCAAAGGTGAGGGGATTTCAAAAGTTATTGTTCTTTTCACAGTAAATATGAATTTACAAGAGGACCAGTGCATTCTTAGCCCAAAGGATAGGAATGTAGTTGCGGTTGTGACTCTTGTATGGTTATTGTTGTCCTAGTGACATATTTATATGTATGTTTTGAACATAAAGATATACATCTCCAATGGGAAAGATATGATAGAACTGAGTGAAACCCACCAAAGTGGTACATTCAGTTCGATTGTATCTTCCCCAACAGTAAAGGTGATACTTTCCCAAAGGTTATGTCATCAAGGTTTGAGGATAATCATCCACATTTCAGAAAGGGACATTGAATTTGGAGTTCTTTTGCCCAAAGGTGATTGAATTCCAAAGTTAGTGTTGTTTTCACAGTTAAAAGAAGAATATAAGAGCATCAGCTAATTCCTGTCCCAAAGGATAGGGATACATTTTTAGTTGTAACTCTTATTTAAAATATATTGATGGTATTACATGCTTTTATATTATGATTTATATTTTGATATTTGGCATGTATTGTGTTGTTGTTACTGCTGTAGTAAGATGGCCATTCCTTCAAGTTATGTATCTTCCATCCCAATACTCACTGGTAACAACTATCAAAAGTGGGTGGAGGAATTAGAATTGCATTTAGGTCTTCTTGACTTAGACTTGGCACTTAGGGAGCCTAAACCTGAGCCTCTCACAGACTCGAGCAGAAGTGCTGAAAGGACCAAGTTTAAGAAATGGACTAAAGCAAACAGAAAGTGCATACTGGTTTTAAAAAAGGCAATTCCTGAAATTATACGTGGGAACATAGAGATCAAAGACACTGCAAAAGAATTCCTGGATGCTATTAAAGCTAGATTTCAACACAACAAGAAAGCTGAGAAAACCACATTGATGACCAGGCTAATGAATACAAGGTATGATGGATGTGGGAGTGTTAGAGAATACATTTTGGGTGTAGCTACTGATGCTGGTAAACTTAAGGATCTTGGAATACAGATCAATGAAGAATATATTGTACACATTGCACTGAATACCCTCCCTAGTCAGTATAAGGTTATCCAATCTACCTACATTGCACTGAAGGACGATTGGAGCCTAAATGAGCTCATTTCCATTTGCACTCAAGAAGAAGAAAAATTGAAACAAACTAGGTTTGAGAGTGCACATGCAACTTTCCACAAGGGATCTTCTGGTGGACCAAGCAGAAGGAACAAAAATTTTTCCAACAGAGGAAGCGTCAAGCCATATGACAGGACTAATAGCTCTCAAGAACTTGACACATCTCAAAAGGCTCAGGATGAAGAGAATACCAACAACGTAGAGTGTTTCTGGTGCCATAAGAAAGGACATGTGAAGAAGGACTGTTTTATTTTCAAGAAATGGTTAGAGAAGAGGAAGAATTCTGGGGTTGATAAGCAGGATGATACTAAGAAAGGGTGAGGTAGACTGATCATCAGCAATTGAGAGCAAGTAAAATTTGGTCCCATCAAGTAGTTAGGATTTCTTTACATACAGTTATTTGAAATGCTTGATTAGTGGGAGTTCTGGTTTTGTTTAGTATTTGTTTATGTTTTGAACCTTAGCCCGTATGTTTTGGGGCACAGTTTGATGAATTATGGTTAAGTTTTAGCATTTACATTATGCACAGTTATTTCTTGAAATATTTGGTTTATGATTTCATTTGAAAATGTTTTTATAGGTAGTAATTGTCTTAGTTATAGACAATATTTTGCCACAGTTCAAAAGATAATGTTTGTCACATTTTAAGACAGTATTTGTCACAGTTCATAGGCAATATTTGCCACAGTTTATAGGCAGAAGGCCACAGTTAGATATTAACCACAGATCAAAGGTGATTTGCCACAGTGAAGGTTAATATCTCAGTTAAGGACCTACATAGAATGACAATAGTGTAATTTGAGGATATGTCAATATTTCTATGATGGTATCCCACATAGATTCGTGTTAAGAAACTTACTTATGTTTGTAATAACAGAAAGTTATATGCCGTATATTGAGGTGTATCTTCTGCTGTTATTCGATGTGAGTGGTTTTTCAACTGAATCACAGTAAGAGTGGTTAATGTAATAAGATTCTATGGCCACACCAATTTAAAAGACATCCTTATAATTAATGTAGCCCAAGTAGGAGATTGTTGGATTTATGGGCTAAATTAATTATTCGGGTTGATTAAATGGGTGAGAGTCAAATTGCATGAACCGGTTCGGTCCACTCTCAAGCTTAGGGATATGCTGGCTCAACCCATTGTGGTTTAGGGTTTTGAGTGCAGGACAGTATTATAAATACTAGGTTTTGGGTCCCTGCAGCCATTATTCACTCTTTCCCACTTTACCACTAAAGTGAGAGAACCAACGAAGTTTAAGGGGTTGTAGAAGATTCATAGCCAAGCCAAGAGAGTGAAAGTGGGAGTGACCAACATCAATCATCTTTAGCATACTAGATGAAAGGTACAAATCGATCCTCCATAATTTTATTAGATTCGTGTTCTTGTTTTTCCTGTGTGGTTTCCTCAATAGGGTTTCAAACTCAAACCCATAGGGAGTTCTAACACTCTCCCCTTCACCCAACTTCTTTCACCAATGGGTGGACCCTCCAAGCCCCCCCCTCTTCCCTAATGGGAAACTGCCAAAGGAAAAAGGTTCTGATTTGAAAAGGAGAAAAGAAAGTGAATATTTCTAACTATGTGTTGGCTTCTATATTTCTTTATTTCGGGTTGATAGAATCGATCTTTTATTAGAACATCAGAGGATTAAATTATCCTTCCAAGCATAGAAGTTAGGAGACATTTTGCGGAACCAACATTTCTATAATATTTATGTTTCTTTGGGAGCAAAATTTAGAAGTCAAGTGCTCTTCTGACCAATCAGGTTTTCTTTTCACTGTCGTGTATGCCTCCAATTCTCTGTCTGATAGAGTGATTCATTATATCTAGTGGGAGAAAGAAAAAAGGTGGACTTCCTCCACTCATTCTACAGAGCATATATGGGATTATGTTATTTTTTATGCAAGAAATAAATTCATAAATGCATGGTGTGCCTTGATTATGCTAGAAATAAGCATCTAGCTATTGTTTGAGATCTCCCACTTGTTGCTTCCCTTCCCTCCCCCTCTTAATGTTGGTGTATCATCCTTTTTCTTTGTTTCTTTTCTTCTTTGTCTTTTGTTCTATCCCTCTGATGGTTGTTTGGTTTCCTTTTTTTAGGGTCTGTAGAAACGTAATCCTAAAAGCATGCAAAAGATAATGGAAAAATAAGAATAAACAATGCACACAGATTTACGAGGTTTGGCAAGATTGCCTATGTCTTTGGTGAAATAAGATTTTGCTTCACTATCAATAGAGAATAAGGTTACAGTGCTTGTCCTCACACCTCTCATTATTGCTTACAGATGAAGTAACTCTCGCTATAAATATAAAAGAAAAACCCTAATACCGAAAAGTAAAAAACTGACCGCAAATAAAAAATTCGTGTGGGCTGCGCCACCCTACACCCTACTACGCAGGGGGGCCTATTGCCCCCCTTGCAACCCCCACTGCATTCTTACCGGCAAGCAGGCCACCGTTCTATCAGGGGGCCTGCACCAGACATCGTACACCAACAAGGGTCTACTTCCCTAGCCAACCCTTTAGATTTCGAACGGATTCATCAATTTTTGAAAACTAAGGATTTTCACCTATCCATTTATATCCCTATATGTGACTTAACATGATGGTGAATATAAATTAGAGCATATATATATATATATATGGTGGAAATAAATTAGAACATATTTATACTTACTAATGTGTGCACTTAATTATTGTCCTATATAAACTTTGGATGGATTGCGGATGTGATTTAAACGTGATTTTCACTTCTTTTTTTTTTTTTAAAATAAATAAGGATGCACAAAATTAACATACCCAGACATAAACAAAAGCACCCCCACCACTCCAAAAAAAAAAAAAAAATGATCCATCCTTCTAATTCCTTTTAACCCCCCAAAAAATCGTTCTAATTCCTTTGAGAAAGACATTAATCCAAATAAAGAGAATATACAGGGTATAGCAAATTGTTGTGGGTCTTCGGATGCAATCTGGTTTAATTTACCATTACCAACACACTTAAATAGATCCCTAGAAGAGACTAGGCACCTAGCCTCCCACGGACGAAGTAAAAATTCTTATCACGTCGATCCCATACTGAGGATAAGTATCTCTGGTAGCACTCTCAACATGTAATAAAGAGACATGTATCAAGAGTTAAGTAATCCCACACCAATCCTTTCTTTCTCATCGAGCCGAGCCTCCAATCTCCCCCTTGATTGATACGAGTAACGGGCTTGAAGCTATTGAAAGTTCTGTACACCGGAGCAAGAGGCAGAGGCGCAGGCCGATGATTCTAGAAGACTTTTGTTCATTGGTTAGTCGTTGTCAATCAGAGTTAGTTATAGCAAGTTGGTCTAATCAATTAGGATTTAGTTACTTGTTAAGGAAAGAATTCTTAAGGTTAAAGGGGTTCAGATTAGAAGGCAGAGAAACTTGTTAGCTTCTATTTTCTCTGTTCTTGGAGGACCACTACCGTCAAAGTAGTGATTTGTGCTACAACTTCTTAGTAATTCATTTCTCTGATTTTTCACTTGCTTGATTCAGAGATCATATCATCTGGTGCTTTGAGTGATCCTCCTGCAATGGCTAAAGGTACCAAATTCCGTCAAATTGAGGAGTCCATCAAGCTTTTATACCAGACTTCTACATCTCACAATGATCGTATTGAATTGTTTCAGACCATTATCTCAGACCAATAGAAATCCATGTCCGATTTGATTCTTCGTCTTACAAACTTGGACAGTCGAGTGGAGCAGGCTCTGCGATTCTTCCACACCTCAAATAATTTCAGTCGGACTATTTTGGCGATGCTTCCCACCATGCAACTCAACATCAACGCCACGCTAAAATCCAGACGCGTTCAATCCATTTAGTCTTTCCCCGTTTCGACGAAGTAGACCCACTCGGCTGGATGTTCAAAGATGAAAGATTCTTTGATTATCATGGTACATCGATGATCAACGCCTACTTATTTCATCCTTTCACACGGATAGTCGGGCACTGCAATGGTTTTAGTGGATGCATCGTAATGGCCAGCTCAATTCTTGGCCTTGTTGGTGTACGATGTCTTATATTCCGTCGCAGTTTAATCCAAAGAGTACTGGTGCAGCACCTAGACAGGCAGGATGGCGGTCCCGCTAATCAGTTAGCGGGCCGTGGGGGTTGCAAGGGGGGCAGGATGCCCCTTACATAACAGGGGGTGTAGGGGTGCTCGAATTTTTTATTTGAGGGCAATTGTGTACTTTCCGGATTAGGGTTTTTTCACTTTCTCTGTAATGCAAGTAATATTGAGAGGTGTGAGGATGAGCGCTGTAACCCTATTCTCCATTGATAGTGAAGCAGGATTAAATATCACCAGGGACGTAGGCAACTTTACCCTTGTAAAATCCATGTGCATTATTGGTTTTTATTTTTTTTATTATCTTCTACATCGTTTTAGGGTTGCGTTTCTACAGGCCTAAGTTCATTCGCGCTCTAGAATTTCATTTTTGGTCCATCTGAGTACCAAGATCATCAAGGCCCCTTGGTGAAACTGACGCAGATCTCTTCAGTCTTTGATTATCAATCTCAGTTTGAAGCTCTTGTGAATCGCACAGTTGATATTTCACCTTCGTTTCTTATTAGCTACTTTGTTTCTGGGTTGCGGGTAGATATTGGAAGTGAGGTTCTTGCGTTCAGTCCCGCTTCTTTGGCCCAAGCTTTTGGGATGGCTAGGGTCCAAAAAGCCAAGTTGCTGGAATCAGCTCATGCCTCTTTCCGACCTACATCATTCAAAGGTATTTTACCTACTCCGCCATTACCTGCCCTTCCTCCTCCTTCGTCAAATCCACAATGAATTCCTATTAGACGTTTGTCATCAGACGAGATGCAGTCGTGTCGCGAGAAGGGTCTTTATTTAAATTGTGATGAGAAATTCAATCCTGGTCAGTGATGCAAGAACCGCCAACTCTTCTTACTTACCTACTCCGATGAAGCTGCTACAGTTGAAATTCTGGTGGATGACCCGTCGATTGTGTCTCAGGATTCTTTCTTGGCAGGCTCATACCCTTCGTCAAGCATTTCGTATCATGCGCTCAACGGTCAGTTGTCACTTACCACCCTTCGATTGCAGGGAACTATTGCGGGATCGTCGATATCTATTCTTGTTGATGGGGGGTAGCACCCATAATTTCCTACAAAACAATGTGGCTGTTCATCTGGGTTTGACGGTCACAGCGTCCCATGAATAATTGTCTTTGCTGAAAATGGAGAATGCTTAATGAGTGACGGCAACATCCAAAATCTACCACTCACCATTGTCAATTATGCTTTTTTGGTCGATTTCTTTGTTCTTCCCTTGTTCGGCGCAAATGTCATATTAGGGGTACAATGGTTGGCTCAGCTCGGACTAGTGGTGTTCGACTATAATAAGTTGACACTGGAGTTTACTCACGGCGACACTCCGATTACATTGGCAGGGGATGCACTTGCAAACCCTTCTTTGTTGCAGCTTCATCAGGTCCGGCGGCTTGTGGTTACAGGGTCTGTTGTTGAACTATATCATCTCTGTATAGTCCATACTCCTTCCCTCACCAACTGTTTGTGATAATGTCGACTTGAGTGATCTTCTTCAATCCTTTTCCTTGGAGTTTGATGTACCACAGGGATTGCCACCATCTAGGCCTAAAGACCATGCCATTCACCTCCAATCTGGTTCCCATACTATCAATGTGAAACCTTACGGGTATCCACATTTTCAAAAATCTGAAATTGAGCGGCTGGTTGCGAAAATGTTGGGCGAAAGATTTATTCGACCAAGCATCAGTCCATTTTCTTCTATTGTCCTCCTTGTCAAGAAGAAGGATGGAACTTGGCCATTTTGTGTCGACTATCGCGCTCTCAATGCCATTACTATCCAAGATCGCTTTCCCATTCCAACAGTAGACGAGATGCTCGAGGAATTACATGGTGCTCAGTTCTTTTCTAAGCTTGACTTACGTGTAGGTTACCATCAGATTTGTGTCCATCTAGAGGATGTTTCGAAGATGGTGTTTCGCACTCATGATGGGCATTTTTAATTTTTGGTAATTCCTTTTGGATTAACAAATGCTCCATCTACATTTCAGGTGACTATGAACTCTATTTTTTTTATACTGTCTACGAAAATTCATGCTTGTATTCTTTGATGACATACTAAATTACAGCCCATCCTGGTCTATTCATTTAGAACACCTCACAAAGGTCCTACAACTCCTGCGCAATAATTCTCTTCATGCCAAGCAATCAAAAGGCTCTTTGGCCAGAAATCAGTGGATTACCTTGATAGATAACTCAAGGTGCTTGCTATGTGGCAGTGGCCACCTCCTCAAACTCTTAAGGATTTGCATGGATTTCTAGGCCTCACTGGTTACTATCAAAGGTTCATTAAGGGGTATGCCCAGCTTACAGCGCCCTTGATAGATTTACTGTGTCATGGTGCTTTCTAATATACGGTCTCTGCAGATTATGACTTCAAAAATTTGCAGAATGTCGTGATTTCAGCGCCTGTTTTGGCATTACCCAACTTCCAAATCCCTTTCACCATTACAACTGAGGCATCGGGTGTTGGCATCGGCGCTGTACTCTCCCAAGGGGGTCATCCGATTGCTTTCTTTAGTAGGAAGCCCTCCTTAAAAATGCAATTCACTTCAACCTATGTTCGAGAGATGTATGCCATCACAGAAGTTGTTACAATTGGTGACAATACTTGTTGGGCCGAAAATTTTACATCCAAACTGATCAGTGCAGCTTGAAATCCCTCACTGATCAAACAATCTAGACTCTGAAACAACTACAATGGTTGTCCAAACTATTGGGTTGTCTTTGAGATTTTGTATTGCCCAGGTAAGGATAATGTCATTGTTGATGCCCTTTCTCAGGTCACATATCAATTCATGGCTATTTCTGGATCGGTATTTGACTTCTTTCCTTAATTGCGCTCCGAGCAACAGAGCAACTCAGAACTTCAGCTCCTCTGTCAACAGTTGATGGCTAATCCTTCTTAATTTCCTGATTATACATTTCAAGAAGGTCTTCTTTATTTTAGGCAATGCCTTGTAGTGCCTTTTGATTCATCTTTTTGTACCAAATTTATGGAAGTATCACACACCGTTGGGTGGCCATGCTGGTTCTTTCGTACGTTTGCTCAGCTGGTTGTAACTTTTTTTGGAAGGGAATGCGGTAGCAACTTAAGCATTTGATAACTCATTTGTTTGGTTTGCCAACAGGTTAAGGTTGTTAACACTTCCCCTGTTGGTCTCCTCCAACCACTTCCAATTTTAGATTAGGTTTGGGAGATATCGCCATGGATTTTTTCACCAAACTACCTATTTCCTATTAGACCACTCTCTAGATCTGACCAATCATCTCATGACCAACAGCCACATGGGAAAGGTGTCACGTAGGCTTTGTTTTGTGATTAGTAATTAGAGTTAGACAGTTGTACCTGTTTAGTTGTAAATCTTCTTTTAATCATTCCTGTAATCTCTTCTTGTAATCTTAATCACATTTTATATATAAAAGAGATTATTTCAGGGGTTTCTCTCATATAAGAGAGAACTCGTCTTCAAATTCTGTCATGGTATCAGAGTAGTAGTAGAGAAAACTTCTCTCGAGCGAAGAAGACAGCAATGGCGAGTTCCAGTGTCTCATTTCCTTATCCAAGCTCCCTGAATGTGGCGAATTTTTTGACAATAAAGCTCACACTGGAAAACTTCCTTCTATGGGAAACACAGGTTCTCTCGCTGATCGAGAGTCAAGATTTGATCGAGTTCGTGAATGGAGTGTCCTTCACCGAATTGAGAGATCAAGAACGCTGATGGGAAGACGCTCGTGAATCCAGACTTTATGTCATGGATTCAGACAGATCGCCTGGTTAAAGCTTGGATCACTGGAACATTATCGGAGGAGGTTCTTGGATTGGTAGTCAGAGTCAAGACGTCCTTCGAGCTATGGAATACTTTGGCCGAAGCTTTTTCCCAAGCCTCAGAAGCTCGTGAGTTTGAGCTTTTATCCAAGCTACACTTTCTCAAGAAGAAAAATTCAATTCCTCTTTCCATCTATTTGATTGATTTCAAGAGAGTTTGTGATCAGCTTAGTTCGATTGGGAAGCCTGTTCCTGATCAGAGGAAGGTGTTTATACTTTTGACAAAACTTGGCTCATCCTATGAGAATTTTGCCACCACAATGTTGAAACCCCCAGTGCCGAGTTACAACGAGCTAATTCCTCTCTTACAAAGTCATGATCTGCGTAACCGAGGTAACAATTCAGAACTTCCTAATTTCCATTAAGCATTTCTTGGAGAAAAGAATGGAAGATTGAATACCAGGCAGAATAGAGGTCGCGGATCTTACTTTTCTTCTCAGGGAGGGAGGCGAAGTTCATTTTCCTCTCGGGGCAGAGGTTTTCCTCAGAATACTAGATCTGATTTCAGCGATGACAAGGAGAATAGAGCTGAACAGGGAAAAACTCAGGTGTTGCATGATAACAGAGGCAATAATTCCTCTCGTTCTATCATTAAGTGCCAGATTTGCCAAAAATTAGGTCATGGGGCTCTGAAATGTTGGGGGAGGTTTGATAATAGCTACCAGCTTGATGACATTCCACAGGCTCTTGCTGCTATGCAATTGAGCGATTCTCAGTACACCGAGTGGTTTCTTGATACCAGTGCTACAGCACACATCACTGATTCCCCAGGTGTTCTTCAAGACTTAACTCCATATCTGAGAAAACACACAATCATGGTAGGAAATGGTGATAGATTACCGATCTCACATATTGGTAAAGGTAAATTAACAATTGGAGGAATATCTTTACCATTGAAGAACATTCTACTAGTACCTTCTATTCAGAAGAGTTTATTGTCAGTTTCCAAACTTACCAGTGAATATCCTTGCTTTTTTGAGTTTAACAAGGATGGTTTTGTGGTCAAGGACCTTCGAACAAAGAGGATTTTTGCATCCGGGTGTAGGCAAGATGGACTCTATGCTTTTGATGCTAATTACTCTGCTGATCCACAACCTGCAGCATACTTCTCTTCCCGTTTTCAGTCCACAACTGAAGACATATGATGTCAAAGGCTTGGTCATCCTCAAAGGAAGATAGTCAATTTTCTTCATAGTAGAGGTTCCACTTCTATTACTAAAGCCTCTGAACATCTGTGTTCAAGTTGTCAACTTAGCAAAAGTACAAAACTTCATTTCATTAGTTCATTTACTAGAAGTTGTGCACCACTTGCTCGTATACATTGTGATTTGTGTGGAAAAGCCCGTGTTGCTAGTGTACAATGTTTCAGATATTATGTTGTTTTTGTCGATGATTTTTCCCAATATACATGGTGGTACCCACTTAAATGAAAATCAGATTTTTTCAAGACTTCTTGGATTTTCAGTGTATGGTAGAACGACAGTTAAATATCAAGATTAAGGAGTTTCAATCAGATGGGGAAGGAGAGTTTTCAGATAAGTCCTTTTTACAACATCTTGCTCACTGTTGTCCGGGTACACCAGAGCAGAATAGCATGGCTGAAAGAAGACATCGTCACATTATAGAGTTGGGACTGGCTATGTTGTATACCTCTTCAGTACCTTATCGGTTTTGGGTAGAAGCATTTTCCACGGCTGTTTTTCTTATCAACCGTCTCCCTTCTACAGTATTGAGAATGGATTGTCCTCTTACTGTTCTACCTGGCAAGAAACAAGATTATTCCATGTTACGGGTGTTTGGTACTCAATGTTATCCTTACTTGCGTGATTATGCACCAAATAAGTTTGCTCCTCGTTCTTTGCCATGCGTGTTTTTGGGCTATAGTGACAAGCATAAGTGTTACCGTTGTCATCATTTTGCTACAGGTCGAGTGTATATTTCTCAACATGTTGTGTTTGATGAACAGTTATTTCCCTTGAAAGTCTCTTCCTCTACCATTGGTATTACTCAACATGAGCTAGCTATTTTAGATTTTGTTTCCTTTAAACATTGGTTGCCTTCATCTCAGTCCCCACTAGATGTTTCTTCAGTATTACCCTCTATTTCTCCTGCTACTAATGTTTGGTTTCCTCAACAAGATGATTCTGCCTCCTATGTTTCTTCCTCTGCTTTGACGTCTACCACCTCAATACCGCCCAGCACTACATTACCTGTTATGGAGCCAACTCGGTTTCTTCCTTTATTTTCAACGGTTGAACTAGCCCATCATGCTATACAGCCCACTTCAATGGACTGTGCTCTTGACCATGCTATGCAGCCCACTTCAGTCGTGGATCATCATCTCGGCCCAATAGGTGGCCCTATTGTGCCTTCTATTGTGCCTCTCTCATTGCATGTTCAGCCTAATTCGATTCCAGAGGCGTTTGATCAGGTGGTTTCTTCCTTACCCACCTCTTCTGCTGTCGTTTAACCATCTTCTACACATTCCATGGTTACGCGTAGTCGAGCTGGGGTTCATAAACCCAATCCCAAATACATGCTAATGGCGTCCTCCATTCCAACAGAGCCCACTTCTATTAAGGCTGCACTTAAGCATTCTAGCTGGAAGTCTACAATGTATGATGAAATGCATGCTCTTGCCCAAAATCAGACCTGGACTTTAGTACCACGTACCCCCTCCATGAATGTAGTTGGCTGTAAATGGGTTTTTAAAACCAAACTTCATGCTGATGGTTCCTTGGAATGCCTTAAAGCACGACTTGTAGTGAAGGGTTTTAATCAGCGGGAGGGTGTTGATTTTCTTGAGACTTTTAGTCCGGTCATTAAACCAGGGTCAATTTGATTGGTTCTTACAATTGCTACTGTGTTACGTTGGCCTGTTCGACAGCTTGATGTGAAGAATGCCTTTCTTCATGGGTATTTAGATACCCCAGTATACATGAGTCAGCCATTGGGCTTCATTGATTCCAATTAGCCGAATGCCATGTGTTGTTTACAATGGGCATTGTATGGTCTTCGTCAAGCGCCTCGTGCTTGGTTTGACCGATTTAGCATTTTTTTCCTCTCATTTGGGTTTTTCTGCAGCACCTCTAACTCCTCTATGTTTGTATATCGATGCCATGGTCGGGTTTTAGTTCTTCTTCTTTATGTTGATGATATTTTCCTTATAGGGAATGACTCCATTTTTTTGGATTCATTTGTGGTTATTCTCGGTACTCGGTTTGCCATGAAGGATTTGGGTTCCTTACATTATTTTCTGGGAGTTGAGGTTACTTCCACCTCTACAGGGTTGTTTCTTTCCTAGTCCAAGTATGCCCAAGATATCTTGCGGCGTGCTCATATGGCTGATATAAAATCAACTTCAACCCCTATAGTGCTTCAAACCGATATGACTGATACTATGCCTTTCTCTGATAGTACTCTATTTCGGAGCATTGTTGGTGCCTTCCAATATCTTACCATGACTAGGCCTGATCTCTCTTATGCCATGAACTCTGTGTGTCAATATATGCATGCTCCAACTATTGTCCATTTTGTTATGGTTAAACGAATTCTTCATTATGTCCGTGGTACTTTAGATGTTGGGATACGGATTCTACATGATAGCTCTCTTGATTTGTTTGCCTTTTCTGACTCTAATTGGGTTGGGTGTCCTATTACCCGTCGTTCAACTATGGGTTTTTGTATCTTTCTTGGAGCTAATTGTATTTCTTGGAGTGCTAAGAAGCAGCCTACTGTTGCAAGGTCGAGAACTGAGGCGGAGTATCGTGCCATGGCTTCTACAATAGCTGAATTGTCTTGGTTGTCTTTTCTCCTTCGTGATCTTGGTGTCTCTCAGCCGCTGCCTGCCCTACTGTTTTGTGATAACCTGAGTGCCCTTCGCATGACGGTTAACCCTGTCTTTCATGCTCGTATGAAGCATATAGAGATCGACTATCACTTTGTTCGTGAGAAGGTCGCCCTCGGTTCTCTGATCACTCGTTTTGTTCCATCCTCTCAGCAGTTGGCTGATGCCTTTACTAAGCCGTTAGCTCACCGAGTGTTTCATGACATCTATGTCAAACTTGGTCTATGCCTTCATCACTAGTCTAGTTTTAGGGGGGATATTAGACCACTCTCTAGATCTGACCAATCATCTCATGACCAACAGCCACATGGGCAAGGTATCACGTAGGCTTTGTTTTGTGATTAGTAATTAGAGTTAGATAGTTGTACCTATTTAGTTGTAAATCTTCTTTCAATCATTCTTGTAATCTCTTCTTGTAATCTTAATCACATTTTATATATAAAAGAGATTATTTCAGGGGTTTCTCTCATATAAGAGAGAACTCATCTTCAAACTCTGTCAATTCCAATGGCAAATTGGCAATTCTGGTGGTGGTTGATCGATTCACCAAGTATGCCCATTTTTGTGCTCTTTCTTCTTTCTTCACAAGTGTTATGGTTGCTGATTTTTTTTTTTTATCTCAGACATAATCAAACTACATGGATTTCTCCTTACCATTGTAAGTGATCCCGACCCTCTTTTCGTCAGCTCATTTTGGAGAGAGTTGTTTCGTCTACAGGGGACGAAATTGGCTATGAGTAGTGCCTACCATCCTCAGTCATATGGTCAGTCTTCAATAGGTGTTTGGCAACATATCTTTGGAGCTTTCTTTTTTTATGAACCTAAGCATTGGGCTACATGGGCCAAGTTGTAATACAGTACGCCATTTCATTATGCTGCAAGGATGACCCCATTTTAGGCCTTGTATGGTCGTCCTTCACCTGTGTTGGCTAGATATATTGGTGGTTCCTCTTCTAACGCGGCTGTGGATCAGGAGTTGCAACTTAGAGATACGATTTTTTGCTCACTCCGTTTGAATTTGCTTCATGCACAAACTTGTATGAAGTCCCAGGCTGATAAGCACCGGGTGGATAAGCAGTATACTGTGGGTGATTAGGTATTTATCAAATTGCAGCCATATCATCAACATTCTGTCGCTTTGTGTTTCAATCAGAAGCTGAGCCATCATTTTTTTGGTCCATTTCAAGTCTTAGAACGTATTGGGCTAGTAGCGTATCGCTTGGCACTACCAGAGACATCACAGATACACCCTATATTCCATGTTTCCATTCTCAAAAAGTGTGTTGGTTCACCTGAGGAACAAACTATTCTGATTCCATTGCTTGGTTCTGACTTAGCTAATGTACCTCAACCACTAGTAGTCCACAACTATAAACACCAACAACAGCAAGGACAATGGATACCCCATGCCTTGATTCAATAGGATAGCTTGCCTCTTGAGGATGCTACTTGGGTTGATGTCTCTACATTGTGTTGGCTCTATCCCCACTTGAACCTTGAGGACAAGGTTCTTTCCGATGGTGGTGGTATTGATACGAGTAATGGGCTTGAAACTATTGGAAGTTCTGTACATCGGGGCAAGAGGCAGAGGCACAGACCGATGATTCTAAAAGACTTTGTATAGCAATAAATTGTTAATTGGATAGTCGTTGTCAGTCAGTTAGAGTTAGTTACAACAAGTTGGTCTAGTCACTTAGGAGTTTGTTAGTTGTTATGGAAAGAATTATTAAGATTAGAGGGGTTCAGATCAAAAGGCAGAGAAACTTGTTAGCTTCTATCTTCTCTGTTCTTAGAGGACCACTACTCTCGAAGTAGTGATTTGTACTACAACTTCTTGGTAATTCATTTTTCAGATTTCACTTGCTTGATTCAGAGATCATATCATTTATCCTCTTCATTCTAGACTCTCTCCCCGTCATCCAATTTTACCACCAATTGGTGGACCCTTCACTCCCCCCCCCCCAACTCACCATTTAAAACTCTTCCCTTGATGTCTTAATTAATTTTTCTTCTTCTATATTGGAGTCCCATTCTTTTCCCCAACATAGATCGAGTACATTCTACAATTCCCCTCAGTAAAATGACTGTAGGTAGCCATTTGGCCCCTTAATGGTAAAGTGCCAAAGGAAAAAGGTTCTGGTTCGAAAAGGAGAAAAGAAACTTAGTGAATATTTCTAGCTAGTTCTTTTGAACCCATTGTGTTGGCTTCTGATAGGATTTAAAATGTAATCGCAAGCGTACAGATCAGTGTAGTTATGGGTCGAACACAGGGAGAGCAACCACTTTATTTTTGGTTTCTTTTAATAATGCGAAAGTGAACCGATTAATGGTTGTGATCTAATTCTAACTACTGTCCAAAACATATGTATCTAAAATAACGTCTTAACCATCCGTAATCTACCAATTTAAATACAAAAGCCATGCAATTAAAATTAGATAAATAAATAACTGAAAATAAACAACCCACACAATTAAAAAGCAATGAAAAAAGAAAGGTGATAAAGCTAGAGAGAGGTTCACAAGTAGGTTTCTCTACTTAGCCTGAGGGATGCATCATAATATAAGCTTCCCTACTTGACCAGAGAGTCACTCTTATAATGATTACTCTACTTGGTTTTAGGGAAAGGGAGACAATTAAAATAAAAAAAATAAAATGATGGTTCTATGGCTTGGAGGGGCAAAGCCAACATATACACTAGCCATGAACCTTGGGGGAAAGGGAAAGTAATAATCTAATGACTGAAATAAAAATCCTAAATTAAGAAAGAAAGGGTAGTCAAAAGAGGGAATGAGAGGGGGGAGAGAAGACTATTGAAGAAGCCTACCTACCTGAATCAATGCTTGAACTTAAAAGCTTGGGTGATTTGAGATACTGCCAACTCTAAAAATCAGATCTGGAATGAACCAAATCTGAAATTTCTAGGCTTGGAGAAAACAAATCTTGAAAAAAAAACTGAACTTGAAAAAAAAAAGATGCTCCACGACTCGTGATCTTGTCACCTAGATCTAAGCCTAGAACTATAAATTTAAAAAATTTCAACTCAATTGCATAAATTATAAACATAAAAGGCTAAATAAAAATAAAAGAGTGCTTGCATTAATTGAAATAAAAAGCTATTACAAAAGTGATTAAAGCAAAAATAAAGAAGAACTAAAACTAAAGAGAGTGAGAGAGGGAGAGAGGCAGAGAGGGAGAGAGAGAGAAGAGAACTAAGCATAAACTAAAAAGTAAAATAAGGGGAATTATCCTTCTAGGAGGAGGGAGGAAGGGGCTTTTATAGGGCTTTGGTCTTGCCTCCTTCATTCTATAAGTCTTCTTTAAGAAAAGAAAGAAAATAAAATTAAATTAAATCTTAGTAAAAATCCTCATTCTCTGAGATATTGTGTGAGGAAAGAGAAAATCTGTTTTCAAAATTAACAAATTCTATTCCTTCCTTGCAATATTAATTAATATCTTATAATCTTGACTAAATCAAAAAGGAATCTCTGCACAGCATCTTCAAGATCTTGTGAGGTGGCAGGGAGAGAGAATAATCTTTAGGATTTTGTAAGAGAGAGGATGGGGTACTAATGAGGGGTCCCACCTTTGGACAAGTTAATTCAAGCTTGGACCGGTTATTGATTCATTTTAAGCACTTTCTCTTGTAGACTTGAAAACTAAAAAAAAAAAAAAAACAAGAAAAACAGAAGTAGTACTATCCAAAGTGGGGCAAAATGTACACTTATATCCCTAAGATTTCATACATTATTGTGCTCATCAGCTTCTATATTACTTTATTTTAGGTTGATGGAATCTATCTTTTCAGAATATCAAAGGATTAAATTACCCTTCCAAGCATACAAAAGTTAGGAGACATTTGCAGAACAAACATTTCAATGTTTATGTTTCTTTGGGAACAAAATTTAGAAGTTAAGTGCTCTTCTGAGCAATTAGGTTTTCATTTTTGGTATCGTGTATGCTTTCAATTCTCTGTCTGATAAAGTGATTCATCATATCTAGTGGGAGAAAACAAAAGAAGATGAATTTTCCCCACTCATTCTTCTAAACTTATCTAGGATTATATTACTTTTGGTGTGAGAAATAAATGTGCAGTGTGCCTTGACTCTGCTAGAAACAAACATCTAACTATTATTTGAGATATACCTCTTGTTGCTCCCCCCCTCCCCACTCTTAATTCAGTGTATCATCCTAATAGCACATGCACGCTTGGCACCTAATTCATATCACATGTGATATGGATTCCTCTAGCATATTGAATTCTTATCACATGTGATATGGATTCCTCTTATATGGAAAATTTTGTTCTTGTTAAGGTTGGACTCTAAATGGACTCCTACCATTAATGTCTTCATATAGTGACTGATTGGGATCGATCTCTTCCATGTAAATCTTCTATGACTAGGGTTACCTACTTCTATATATTGTAATTTTCAGATCATTAATAACATTAGTCAGAATTCTCTGCATTATCATGGTATCAGAGTCATTCGCCAACACCCTCTAACAACCCTAGTCTCTTTTCTCTTCTCTTATCATTTCCTTGATAGCCACGACATTCGATCCTACCCCTCCTTCCACTGCCATTGTCCCTACAACTCCTACTGCTCAGCTGCTCAACACTTTATCTCTCTCAAGTTGACATCTAAGAACTTCATCTTTTGAAAGACTTAGATTGTTCCCTTTCTCAAAAGTCAGAAGCTCCATCGCTTTGCTGATGGCACTCACCCCTGCCCCATTGATCCTGCTGAAGCCGTCCTCTGGCAAGACCAAGATGCTATCATCATGAGCCTCCTTATCGCATCTCTCTCTGAAGAATCCTTCCCACTTATATTTGGAAAACCTACTAGTAAGGCGATTTGGGATGCCTTACACGCCTCCTATGGATCCTCATCCACCACTCGGCTTCTTTCACTTAACATGGGCCTCCAAAAGTTGGTTCACACCTCTAGAGAATCTGTCACTTCCTTCAACGTACAAAAGCCCATGCCGATGAATTAACTACAGTAGGAGCTTGCTCTTGAGGATTTCAATCTTCAAATATTCCATACACTGCGCTAAGACCTGCAGGATGTCGTTCCCATGCTCATTGCTTGGCCTGATCCAGTTCCTTTTCCTGAGCTTCAAAGCTTACTGATCAGCCATGAGTATCTATACTCAAGGACGGCTAGCAAGACTGACTCCCGTGATCCAACACCGTCTCCAGAGGCTCACCTCTCTCAAACTGACACCTTATCTATTGGCACCACCAATTCAGGTCATGGCGCAGGGAGGGGTCATAGTGGATGTGGTCAAGGCGGGTGTGGTCATAGCAGTCGTAATAATCTCTATTGTTCTATTTGTCAGCACACCAACCATATTGCAGCCAACCACTTTTATCGACCCTCCGTTCCCACTCAAACCTATCAAACCCATACCAACGAAAATAAGATCTAATGAAAATAAGATCTAATGGAAACAGAATATGAAAGGGGGAGAGACCTAAAGACTGATGGTTGTAAATAGTCCTTCCCATACTGGTTATCGTTGTCTTGATCCCCATACCAATAGAATCTATGTAGCTCGGCATGTTCACTTTGATGAGAATGATCAGTTCCCCTTCACCACTCTTAACCTACCCCACCACCACCACCCCTCCCCCTTCGGCCTCTCCTTGGCCTCAGCTTCAGTACACCTATCACCACATCCATTGCACACATCGCCTCTCACAGCTACATGGGCTCCTCCCAAATCATCCCCACTCGTCCTAACACAACCCAGGCCTACCCCCGTCCATCCTCCTTTCCCAATGCCTACTAAACCTACCCCACCTTTATCGCCTATTGGACCGTCATCTACCTCTCTCATCCTACGCTTTCGGTCTATGGTAGAATTATATGCTCCCCACATTCTACGCCAATCTCTAATCCACCCCCACCTTGTGGTCTTCAAATCGTGACCATACCACCGCTACCCCCTCCTCCAAACTGTACCCACACCATGACCCTTCGTCCTCGCCCTCATGCCCTCATCGCCTCCCCTATCACTGAACCCACAAGCTTCACCTAAGCCTCCAAATTTCCTATATGGGTGCACTGCTATGGTAGAAGATTTCACTACACTACTCCACAATGGTACATGGTCGTAGGTTCTATAATCTCCCTCTATGAATCTTGTTGGTTGTAAATGGGTCTTCCGCATCAAATGGAAGGTTGATAGTGCACTTGAGTGCTACAAAGCGTGCCTTGTTGCTAAAGGTTTCCATCAACATCATGGCTTTGATTACATAAAGATTTTGTGCCCGTTAAATCCGGTACCATTCATATAGTGCTTGTTATTGCAGTATCTCAAGGTTGGCATGTTTGTTAGCTAGACGTACACAATGCCTTCTTACACGGTGTTCTCTTTGAGAAAGTGTTTATCGTCCAGCCACCAAGCTGTGAGGATAGTTCCAAACTGAACCATGTGTGCAAGTTTCGCCGCTCTCCTTATGGCCTCAAATAGGCCACACGAGCATGGTTCTCTTGGCTATCTCAGTACCTCATCGGTTTGGGATTTTGCGCTTCTCGCACTGATCCTAGCCTATTTATTTATTGTCAAGACTTAATCACAATGTATGTCCTAGTGTATTTTGATGACATTTTGGTTACCATTAACTCGTGAGCACAAGTTTTCTCTCTATTACAAAATCTTGGAAAGGAGTTCTCTATCCAGGATCTTGGGCTCCTCTAATTTGTTTCTTGGTATATAGGCAATTGCTCAGCCTAATGGCTTACTTCTATCTCATTATAGGTTATTGGTGGCCTACTGCAGTCCTCTGGCATGGTCGACTGCAAGCCTGTTAAAACTCCCATGGCCACCACTCTCAAACCATCGGGCTTAGGGGGTGCTTCCCTCTATAGGTCGGTTGTGGTTGCTCTTCACTATGTTACCCTGGATTGTCCCGATGTCAGCTTCACTATGAATAAGATGTGTCAATTCATGCATGCTCCTATAGAGGACAATTGGCACTTAGTGAAGCAGATTCTTCGCTATCTAAAGCATACCTCCACCTCTGGTCTTCTCATTGAGCGGGCATCCAATGCTCAACTCCAAGCATTTACTGATGCCGATTTGGCAGGCAATAGTGATGATCTTCACTCCACAGGTGGTTATGCTATATTTCTTGGACCTAATCTTTCCTTGTTAAGGCTGGACTTTAAATGGACTCCTACCATTAATTAATGTCTTCTATATAGACATTGATTGGGATCGATTCTCTTCCTTGTTTATCTTCTATGACTAGGGTTACCTACTTCTATATATGGCAATGTTCAGATCACCAATAACGTTAGTCAGAATTTTCTGCATTAACACATCGTTTTTCTTTGTTTCTTTCCTTCCTCGTCTTTTGTTGTATCCTTGATGGCTGTTTGGTTTTCCTTTGTTAGGATCTACTTCCCTCGCTAGCCCTTATGGCTTTTGTCTTGAAACAAATATGTGAAGGTGAAGGGATGAATCCACTAGAGTTGATGTTGACTTTAGATTTCGAACGAATTTGGAAATTTTCGACAATTTTTCAAATACAGATTAAGGATTTTCAATTATCCATTTACATCCCTATATGGAACTTAACATGAGGATGAATATAAATTAGAGCATATTAATACTTACTAATGTGCCTACTTAATTATTGTCCTATATGAACTTTGGATGGATTGTGGATGTGATTAATTTAAACCTGACTTTAATAAACAAAGATGTACAAAATTAACATACTCAGACATAAACAAAACCCCCCAGCAAAAAAACTTTATCCATCCTTCTAATTCCTTTAAGAAAGAGAATAATCCATAATTAACTACAGTATGCATTGAATGAAAATTGTAAAATAAAAGAGAATATACAGAGTATAGCAAATTGTTGTGGGTCTTGGGATGCAATCTGGCCTAATTTACCATTATCAACACACTTGAAGAGAACTCTAGGGAAGATCTAGGCACCTAGCCTCCCACGGACAAAGTATAAATTCTTATCACGTCGATCCCATACTGAGGACAAGAAGTATCTCTGGTAACACCCTCTGCACGTAATAAAGAGACATGTAGCATCATCATAGTTACATGGTGTGTTGCAGGTAGGACATTCCGTCGTCCCATAAGTAGCAGACAAACAAAAGCTTATTGATGATGAAGTCTTGTGAAGAAATCTCCGTTTGCAATTAGGGTTTCTGATAGATAAACGCTTGGGACTTCGGTTGGATCGATACCGTGGTTTCTTGCACCTGGGGCGTTGCCTGCTTCTAGGAGACGATGAATTTGGAGGAACTACTCTAGACTTTAATGAAGTAGTAGCAGTAGTGTTTTCGCCGCTGCCGCTGCTGTTCATATCAGGGGTAGAAGAATCCTGGTTAGAGGAAGAAGGATCAAGGAGACCAAGACGTACATACCAGTCATTGTTAGAGGAGACCATATTGAGAGCGTTATAAGCTGTTCCACAACCTTGAGGCTTATACTTGAGTCCTCTATATATATATATATATATATATATATATATTTATACAAGAGAATGTAATGAGGAAAGAAATAATAAGAAAAGAGAGACAGAAGGAAAAGTGGGTAAGGGAAAGGAAAAAATAAAGAGTCTGGTTAAAGGTAGGTAATTAAGAGTATCTAATTGTGAAGGAGTGTAGGGACAGAAGGAAAACGCGCACTTGCCTTTTCTGTGGTTTCGGAGATTTAAGATGAGATTTGACTTAATTTTAAGTTTCTAGTTTTCAATTGGGACCCTATACGTAAGGACCGAAGTATGGTGTACTTCCATGGACGGAAAAAAATTCGATCGAAAATAGGACCCACGCTCTTGCACCAAACCCCCCCCCCCCCCTCTCTTTTTTTATCAAATACATATGCAAGAAGCTGTCGGTGTGAAATCGGGCCTAATAGGGTTTGACCAATTTTTGCCCTTACATCATGACTGGCCCATTTCAACTCTAATCGGGCTTGACCAATTTCAACCTTGGCATTATTAACCGGACTGCCTCGGTCAGATCTAATTGGGGCTTACATTGTGCTGCATAGAACTAAGTATATTTGATCGATTGGGCTCAGGCATTAATCAAGCTTCTTATAAACGAGCTACATGCTGGTTTAACTCTAAAGGGGCCAAGACTAAAAGCATGTCTTAACATGTCTATGTGAGAAGTTCTCTAACCCCAACCATCTGGGCAGAGGTATGGTTCAATTAAACTGTCTTTTTCTTTCTTTTTATATTAAAATCATGTCTTTTTCCCTCTTTTTCACTTTTACTTGCTAGTGTAAATTTGTTAATGGTTTGGACCTTATGGCTAAAATAGGAATTTCATGTAGTTATTAAAGGGTCTAGTTGGGTTGGGTTGGGTTAGGTTGGGTTGAATTGGATGAGAGATCGGTAAGGGCCTTGCACGAGGAACGATCGATTATAAACAGGCTGGGCTGTTTTTGCTTTAAACAGTCGGACCTGTAGGGCTGGGCTTGAAATTGACACTCTTAGTGGTAACCCTAAACTCGGATTCTTATTATTCCTAAATTTGAGTTTGGGATATGATAAGTAGTTTATCTTAAAATTTCATATTATTTTGCCAGTGACAAAATTAGGTGGGACAATTGGATAAGCTTATCTAACTGGATAATGAAGTGGCAATTTTTTCTATTTCACAACAACAAAAATGGCTTATAATTGTAGTTTTTTGGTAGTAAAAGGTCAAAAAATCCGCAACAATGGCCTATAGCTGCTGATTCACTACGGTTTTCTATCCATAGCTACAAGTGACATCGCAACAGCTATAGATGTGGATTGCCTACCATAGTAAAAGGGTACTGTGTAGTTGTGGATTTTTCCACAGGATACTTGTAGTACCGAATTTTGCGTCCCAAAATGTGTAGCTGCGATTTTGTAATTACAGATTTTTCGTATAACAAAAGCTATACTTACAAATTTTTTATCATGAAAATATGTAGCTGAGGATTATAGTAGCCGATTTATGTGTAGAAAAGGTTATAACAGCAATTTTTTTGTTATAAAACTTGTAGTTGCTAAATTTAGTTGTGGATTTTTGTGCAACAAAGTTTATAACTATGGATTTTGGCTAAATATTTTTGTTAGGAAAACCTATAGCTGCAAATAAAAAACTATAAATGAAGATTTTTTTTTTTTTTATCTAGTAACAGTATACTTTGGTTTTACAAAAGAGGGTTCACTGGTTTGCTTTGCAAAGATGGAAACATCTTTTGCCATTCTTGGAGGGATTATATGGAAGATTACCTACAAATTCAAAGAGGCTAATTCTATAGTGGACTATTTGGTCAAGGATGCGGCAAAGACAGGGTTATCTGGATCTGATGTAGCCTTTCCATCCCATATTGTGGATCTCGTAGCTAGGGACTCATATGGCAAACCTTATTATAGGTTTCAATAGTGTGCTACCTTCGCTCTTGCTGATGGCAATGCCGAAGGTGGGGTTCAAGTAGCACTTTCCGTGTGGTGTTCTTTGTATTTTTTTTTTTTTTCAGTTTTTTCTTTCTTAATAATATTACCCTTTTAGCATGGAAAAAAAAAAGCGATTTTTAAGTCGTACATATTCTTTTGTACAAATGTATCTACTTCTTGAACCCACATAATCCATTCAATACATATTACATTTAATATAAAAATCATTCAATATGCAATACATTACAACTGTTTAAGGTCTAAAATACATATAAAGTCTTAAATCATTTTATCATCTAATTCACTTAAATTCATAAACATTTAAAATAAAAATCATGTTTTTTGGATGATTCTAACACCTTGCTTCGGCTTGATAAATGGCACCCTGATGCTGCTAATTCTAAATTACGGTGACAGAATCAAGTATGTTGTGGGCTTTAAAAGACTGGAAAATGTATCTTCTATCTTTGGAGATGGTCATTGATTTCCTGGCCGTAAAAATTCAATAGCCTTCATTGAGGTATGTGATAAGTTTTGGATGTTCTGTTGTGATCTGGGGGTAGTGGGGATGTTATTCAATTGCGATGCCAATTCTTCAAAATATTTTCTTGTTCTGGTTGGAATTTGGTGCAGCCAAGGGTTGCTCATGTTCCCTAGTTTAGGTTGGTTTGGTTTGGTTTAGCTCATCCATCCCTTGGTATTATTTTACTACCAAGAGAGCTCTGACTTCTTCTCTACTAACTCAGGATTTTCTTTCCCAAAGAAATATGTCGATCCCAAATTGTTGCCTTTATGGGAGCCATTAAGAGTATTGATCATTTGGTTTTTCTCATGTCCTTTCTCCAAATCAGTTTGGAAAGATGTTCTTAGAAATTTTTGGGCGATCCCAAGAGTCATTTTTCCTTTTGATAGAGAATGGAGATTGTTCCTAAATACATTCAAAGGCAAATCTTCTTTATGATTTTTTTTTTTTTTTTTGGTAAGTTGGATTTTAGTGCATTAATTCATCACATTTGGTGGGAAAGAAATAGACTACCTCTCCGTGAACTACTGAGAGAATCTGGGACAACACCACTTATGAGTATAGGAATAAAATCCTTCAAAACTACGTAATGTGTCCTGAATCAAGCAGAAGTAGGCATCTTGCATTGTCTTGCAATCTTGCCCTTGTCCCTCCCCTATTTTTTTTTCTTTCATCTTTGGCTTTTGTTTTTCCCCTCTCCTATTTTTCTTGTATCCCCATCTTTGGTGGTGTTTCATTCCCTTGGGTTTCATTGTATCCCCCTTTAGATGGCTTGTTTTAGTTTCTTGAGTTAGGCATCCCCCTTGGATTGCCTTTTGGACTTGTATTTTGTTTTTTTTTTTTTTTTTTTTTTTTTTCTTTTATTATATTTCTTATTCACCCGGAAAAAAAAATGAGTTCATCATCCCGATCACTTAAATCTAGAATATTTGATACAACAACAGTCTCATTCTGGAAAGCTCAATTTCATAAAAAATTCGTATTGTATGCTAAAAGAAAAAAAAAAACTACAAAACTACTACTACTAGACTAGACTGGTACTTGGATGCTCCTTGTTTGGATCTCGATTGGGTCTGAGCTTTGCAACCTCTATGCTATTAAGGAACTCTACAAGGATCTTTCCACCCTATTGACTGAATATATGTGAATTGTTGGAGCATTTGTGAGGACATTGTATGGTTGGGGATCATCGAATGTCTTCCACCTCACCCACTCTTTGGGAGAAAGGAGGTGAATTGGGATGGAATCACAAGATTATTGAGGTCTAGGACTCAAAAAGAAAAGTTAAATGCCCCTTTGGGGACTAATCAGTCTATTGATCTGATTATAGGTCAAGTTACAATCCGTGGAAGGTATTGGGCACCCGAATCTGCCCGATTGAACTGGTCTTCCTATTAGTGGACAAAAGAGGTATAACATACTAAAAGGAAATACAAATTACCCTAGTAAAAATGAGTCAAATGAAAAACGGGTGAATAGCACTTACTCAGAGCCTCGACTACAAAATAGGATTAGAATAAAGAATGTAAGAAAACAAACATAGGAAGGGTGAGAGAGTGCCTACCCTTAGATTTTGATGCAAAGGGAAGTTAGTACACAAAGGAGACAAAGGGATCATTCATTTAAGAAACATATAATGAACTTAACCCTAAACGTGATACATACTGGACTTATGCACGGAATCTACCATATATACCTTGCCTCACATGTGAACTACAATCCTTCTTAAGATTGTGAAACCTCACCACAACCATCACCCTCACCGACATCATCAGCACCATCATCATCATCATCACCACTGACACCACCTCCACCATCGTCGCCTTCATCATCATCATCACTAGCTTGTTGGGTTCCTTCATAATGAGCACTTAACCTCTTCCTCCTAATTAGATGATCATTAGAGCTATTGGCATCCTAATTTGGATCTTATGTTTGTATATAAGTTGGTGTTTATTTTTATGTTGATGCTTATGTTTTATCATCGTCTATTTGTCTGATGATGGTCACTATAACTGGATCAGGTGTGGTTGTTTGTCGATCCTCACTCAACTGATCCATCACCAATACCCTATCAGTGTCCTCAATCCATTCTTCAACTGGATCTTCTTCATCATCAAATATATGGTTGACATCGATCCTTGCATTTATTTGCTCTCTCCAACTCTAAGTATTTCATCTTCATATTCATATTATAATGCATATAAACTAACTCACCAGTTTTGCATAATGGAGATGATTGTTGGGTTTGGTGTGTATCAAGCTGAATGTACTCCTATTATGTTTGTAGCTACTTGACGATCCCGTTAGGGATAACACCCAAATTGCTATTGTCTTTAAGGGTCGAACATTACTCAATAGTTGAGTCACCAATAAGTTGCACAATGATAATTCCAATATTAAGAGTTTAAAATAAATCTTAAAATAATAGAATAAATTATTAAACCTAATTTACTAGGGCATTGCGTTGTTCTAGCATGGATGGCCATTCAATCAGTAAATCCACAAATGGCCTCCCGAAAGTACTTCACCTAGAGAGGTATTAAAACAATAGTTAGCCACTAGTTGTTCTTTGATACAATCTATGTCTCAATCTATTAGGCATTAGATAATGTATCATTAACCTCATCCACGGCAACTGTGGCTTTGTCAACATCTTGCTTCAATCTATTGACAACTATAAGTAAGGCATCCAACATAGCTAGTCTATACCACATATTATTTTTATATTGAACCTCCATATTCAAATAATATATTGTATATGGTTTGTAATTGATGTTAGGATGCTAATAAGTAAATAGCAAGTGTTCAAAATGAAACCTAAGTCATCTACTTAAGGACAAATTATAAGATTACATTCTCGATGAAAACCAACTTCATTTCTCATCGATCTTTTATAATTTTCAAAAACTTCATGGTTGATGTTGGATTGTTATATATCTTCTTCTTCACTACTTCCATGAGTTCTATCATCTTCCCCATGATCTGCTCCTTATCGTCATCAACCTTTCTAAGAAGACAAAAGAGTGGCATCATAATCAAATAAATTTGACACAACCTTTCCGAGATTTTTGTATGCTAACAAGGTCTTGAACATTTCTCCCAAACTCAACCCTTACATATCTACAAGTCAACCACTATGAAGAGGTGAACATCTAAAGCAGATTTTCCTTTTAGGAATGGAGGCTATCAAGTTTAATATAATTTGTGAAAAAATCATATGGCTATAGACCTCATTAAATCCCTTTTTGTGTACCTCCTCATCAATGCCAAAACTCAACTGTGATTATAGATAAATTTGTTGATTTTTCTTGCATCACCAATCATCTTTTGCACCACCTCAGGCATATCTTGAATGTCCTTGATTATCAAATCAATACAACGGTCTGCACACGGTATTGATTTGAGAGAGAGAGAGAGAGAGGTCTTTTACTAAAGTTCACCTATTTGAGTTCCATATTTCTAGTATCTCTATCTCAATGATACTCACAACCACCCAAGCCACAAAAATCCAAAACAATTATAAAATTCGGGCAAGGTGGGTAATGCCTCAATAACACCCGACAAACACAAAGTTACGAGTACAATCCCTTTTCTTATTCAAAGATGATTTATTGTTGTTGATCACTATTCAAAAAATTTTGATTTTTTGGTCTTGGATGTTTGTTGTGTGAAATAATGTGTTGTTGATGTGTTGAACAACTTAGAATTACAAGTGAAATCCCAATTTGCCCTAAATTTTTAAAATTTCTACCAAGCCAAAATGAATATGTAAATGCATTTTGCAGCTAAGCTTTTATCTTCTATGCTGCCTTTTCTCTATTTCCTATCCTTCTAAAAACCTACTTCCCGAACCTTCCTCTTCTAATACAAGGACAAAAGAAAATATATGGACATTTGATGTTAGTTTGGAAAGAGAAACCCTTAAACATAAGAAGACATCAGTATGGTCTCTCATGGTCTGCAATGTTGGTTTTATGCAATAGGAATCATGGCCTGCCCTGCATAAAAAAGAGCTTTCCAGCATTGGCAGTGGCCGAAGGAGTTCATCCTCAAAGATGAAGATGTTGGTGTATGATGTCTTGTATTCCGTCGCAGTTTAATCCAGGGAGTACTGGTGTAGTACCTAGACAGGCAGGATGGCAGTCCCGCTAGCCGATTAGCGAGCCGTGGGGGTTGCAAGGGGGTAGGAGGCTCCCCTACATAGCAGGGGGTGTAGGGGGGTGCAGCTCCCCGCTTAAATTTTTTTATTTGAGGGCAATTGTGTACTTTCTGGATTAGGACTTTTTCGTTATATATTTGTAGCGAGGGTTTTTTTCTTTGTAAGGCAAGCAATACTGAGAGGTGTGAGGATAAGCGTTGTAACCCTATTCTCCATTGATAGTGAAGCAGGATCTCATCTCACTGGGGACGTAGGCAACCTTGTCGAATCTCGTAAAATCTGTGTGCATTGTTTGTTTTGTTTTTCCATTATCTTCTGCATCGTTTGAGGGTTGCGTTTCTACAAATTGGTATCAGAGCTCTAGGTTTTCGTTTTCTAGGGTTTACTATCACGATGGTAGGGAAGGGATCGAATGTCAAGTATGATATCGAGAGGTTTAATGGGAAGAACAATTTCACCCTCTGGCGTCAAAGGATGAAGGATCTTCTGATACAGTAGAGTTTGACGAAAACGTTGTTGGGGAAGTCAAAGAAACCTGTAAAAATTACTGACGAAGATTGAGAAGAGATGGAGGAAAAGGCGGTAAGTGCTATTCGATTAAATCTTTCTGATGATGCCCTACAATATGTTGTAGGTATCGAATCTGTACCGCAGTTATGGGCAAAACTTGAAAGCATCTACATAACAAAGTCTTTAACGACAAGTTGTTCATGAAGAAGCAATTGTATTCTCTATAGATGGAGGAAGGTACGGATCTATTAGAGCATCTTAACAAGTTCAATCAGATCGTAAGTAAACTTGCAAACCTGGAGGTTAAGATCGAGAATGAAGATAAGGATTTACTGTTGCTGTCGTCGCTCCCAGAATCATATGATCACCTAGTAACGACTCTCTTGTACGGGAAGGAGACCCTTGAGATGGATGAAGTCGTAGCTATCCTCATGTCCAATGATACAAGGAAGAAGGCCAGTAGTACGAAATCTCAAGGAGAAGGTCTTTTCGAAGGTGACAAGGAGCCGAAAAGAGGGAGAACAAATTAGAAGGGATCTGGGAAGAGTCAATCGAAATCAAAAAGGGCAAAGACAAAGGTCTCTTGTTATTATTACAAGAAGGAAGGTCATCTGAAGAGAGAGTGCTTGAAGAGGAAGGCGGACTTAAAGAAGAAAGGTGTAGATAAGGCATCTGAGGAAGCTAACATCGCTGACAGTTCAGATAGAGGTGATATATCATCAGGTAAGAATCAACCTTCTGATTCTTGGATTTTAGAGTCTGGATATTCATATCACATGTGTCCACATAAGGATTAGTTTGATACATATCAACCATATAATGGTGGGTCTGTCCTAATGGGGAATGATACTGTATGCAAGACAATTGGGATAGGCACTATCAAAATCAAGATGTTTGATGGGATAGTAAGAACCTTAGCAGATGTGAGACATGTACCAGAATTAAGAAAAAACTTAATATCTTTGGTGGCACTTGACTCAAATGGCTGCAAGTACATAGAAGAAGGTGGAGTTTTCAAAGTTATTAAGGGTGTAATGGTTGTCATGAAGGGCAGCTAACAGGAAACCTATACAGACTCATAGGGAGCACAGTTATAGGTGGAGCATCTGTGACTACAAATGCAGTATTTGATACCGATGATACCTATCTGTGGCATATGTGTTTAGGGCATATGGGTGAAAGAGGATTGATGGAGCTTCATAAAAGGAAAATATTGAAGGGAGTAAAAACTTGTATATTAAACTTCTGTAAGTATTATGTGTTCGGAAAACAATACAAGGTTAGTTTCAAAATTGTAAAACATAAGAGTAAATGGGTGCTTGATTATGTACACAGTGATGTATGGGGTCTTTCAACAACAAAATCTAAAGGTGGGGCAGAATACTTCGTAACCTTTGTTGATGATTACTCAAGGAAAGTCTAGATCTACTTCATGAAGTATAAAAGTGGGGTGTTCACTAAGTTTAAGGAATGGAAGGCTAAGGTAGAAAGGAAGACAGGAAAGAAAATTAAATACTTGAGAACAGATAATGGAGGAGAGTACACATACAAGCTGTTTCTAGAATTGTGCAAAGCTGAAGGGATTACAAGTCACTTCACGGTTCCAAAGACACCACAGCAAAATGGTGTAGCTGAAAGGATGAATAGAACACTTTTAGAAAGAGCTCGGAGTATAAGGCTGAATGCAAGATTGAGCAAGAGATTTTGGGCAGAAGCAGTGAATATGACATGTTTCCTCATCAATAGGTCTCCATCAAAGGCGATTGATTGTAAAATTCCTGAAGAGATATAGATAGGAAAACCAGTAGATTATTCTATTATAAAAATATTTGGTTGTCCAACCTATGCGCATGTTGAGAGTGAGCAACGTTCCAAGTTAGACTCAAAGTCTAAGCAGTGTATCTTTCTTGGTTTTAAGAAAGGTGTGAAAGGATTCAAGTTGTGGGATCCAAATTCACAGAAAGTTACAGTTAACAGAGATGTTGTGTTTGATGAGTCTCATATAGTGAGGTCAAATTACAATTCACAAGCAGTTGATGAAAATAAAGAAGGTTCTACTGTGTAGGTGGAGTTAGGTGAGTTAGAAACAACAAGAGAGAATGAGTCATCAAGTGACTTACCAGGACAACAGGAAGCAGTAGAAGTTCCTTATACTGTGGCAAAGGGTAAAGGGAAGCATACTCATAAAACATCTATGAGATACGGGTTTGAGGACATGATTGCCTATGCCCTTACTGTAGGTATCGGTGATCCTTCTTCCTACCATGATGTTTTGAGTGATGCACAACATGATAAATGGATGACAGCTATGATTGAGGAAATGGAATCTCTACAGAAGAACAAGACTTGGGAGATTGTGGAAAAACCCAAGGAAAGAAAAATCATTGGGTGTAAATGGGTCTTTCGTAAGAAAGAGACAGCATCTGAGAAGAAGCGTGAAAGGTATAAGGCCAGACTTGTAGCCAAGGGCTATGCACAGAAGGAGGGGATAGACTACAATGAAATATTCTCTCCAGTGGTGAAACACACTTTGATCAGGGTACTACTTGCTTTGGTGGTCATGTATGATTTAGAGCTTGAACAACTTGATGTGAAAACTGCATTTCTTCATGGTGACTTGGAGGAACAGATTACATGGAGCAGCCTAAAGGTTTCAAGGTGCAAGGAAAGGAAGATTATGTTTGTCCGCTTAAAAGGTTGCTTTATGGCCTTAAGCAATCTCCTAGGCAGTGGTACAAGCGCTTTGATTCTCATATGATGAAGATTGGCTACACAAGAAGTGAGTTTGATAGTTGTGTTTATTATAAAGTGTCAAGTGATAATTCCATTATTTTGTTGATGCTTTATATTGATGACATTGTAGGTACCATGGACCTCCGCCCCGCGGGATCGCGATATGGCATGTAGCGCGTGTACACATGCTCAGGTTTGACCCTAATGAGATGAGATAGTATCCCCTGGTAATCAAAAACCAAAGGGGGATACACGTTATGGGTAAAAAGGAGTCGCCACCTAGAAAGGGTCTAGGACCCATAAATGTCTCCCCCAATCAAGGGAGATAGACTAATGACTTTGATGGATAAGGCTAGTTTGCACTAGGATTCTAGACAAGTGTCAAGTGACAGACTGGAAAGGTGTTAGGCACCCAGTCTGCCCGACCCTAAGGCCGGTCTCTTTTTGTTTGACCAAAGTTTGTTTGTACCATACTAACTAGTCCTAAATCTAGGTCACTGAAAACCATAAACTAGGTATCTAAGCATGACATGTGAAAACCCTAAACCAAGTGTCTAAATTATGCTAGCTAGGTTATGATACAAATAATAAAATGCTTATGCTAATTAAAATTAAAAACCCTAAATGATTTAATTGATGTATTATGAGTCTCAGATTAAGCTAATTAAATAAGCCTAAACCTAGGATTAGTTTAGCAACTTATGAAACCCTAAATTAAACTAATTCGATTAATTGAGCCTGACCTAGATGGATGATCAATGAATTTGTGAGATCCTAAATTGAATTAATTAAAATGATTAAACTCATTCCCTAGTAATTTGTGAAATAAATTATTGCAATCCTACTTACTCTAACTGGTAAAGAGATTTTTAAATTAAGTGGGGCCTAATTAAATTAGAAAAGTTAAATGGGCTAATTACACTAAATGAATGCATCTTTACTAATCTACCTAATCTAGTGTAGGAGGATTAAACTAAACCTACGGTTTAATTAAACTAATCATGAAACCTAATTGCACTAATTATGTTTACCTTGACCTAATCCTAAGATGAGTTAAACATTTTCAAAACCCTAATTAAGCTAATGAGAAGATAATCTTTTAACTAATTAATCTAGTTAATTGTCCTACAATTAAAGTAATCAAGAAACCTAATTGCACTAATTATGTTTACCTTGAGCTAATCCTAAGATGAGTTAAACATTTTCCAAACCCTAGTTAAGCTAATGAGAAGAAAATCTTTTAACTAATTAATCTAGTTAATTATCCTACATTAAATAACTAATTAATTGATCGATTAAAATAAACGAACTACTAGAGGGAAAAAGATGGGTAATTACGCAAATTTAATAAATTGAATTGAATGAAGAAATCAAATGCAGTGATTAAAAAAAATAATAAATAAATAAAATAACCACAATTAAATAAACAACAATCAAAATGACTAATTAAGTTAACTAAGTTACTTTAATTAATCTAAATTAGTACTACACTAATGCAAGAGAATGTTGGAGTACAAAAGATAGGAGATAGTAGGAAAACCCAAATCCTCAATACGCACCTAATGCTACGAGCCGGTTTGAGGGGCTAGCCACGCCTGTCCTAAACTAAACACGCCCTAAACTACGTCCCATATATCCATTTGCTGATTCAAAATCCTAACTTAATAGAAATTAGTGAAACCCCATGATTATTATATGATTCAAAAATAATGAGCAAAACCCAATCGGTTTCAGCCCTCGATCCTAAGGGACTGGATTAGAGTGACCCTAGGACTCCATATGGAATCCCCTAAAAGTATTAATTGAAACACGGCGAATTAATTAAAACACGGCAAAGGTAAAAGTGAAATGGGAGAAATGTCACACAATGATAGGGGTTGGGAGCATATTACAATTTGAATTACAAAAATAAATAAATAAATAAAAAATGAAATGAAAAAACAAAAGAAAATAAACACAAGAAAAAAGGAAAGAAAATAAAAAAGAGATAGAGAAGGAGATGGGGTTTCGGCCACAATCAAGAATTTCACTGAAAATAAAATAAAAAATAAAAAATCAAAGTAAAAAAAAAAAGGAAAGAAAAGGAGAAAAGAAGAAAGAAAGAAAAGAAAAAAAAATGAAAGAGGGGACAGAAGGGCAAGAGGGGGGATCGCTCATGGTAGAAGAGACAAGAAGAGGGGAAGAAAAAGAAGACCACACGAGGAACTCCCAGTCGAAATCAAAGAAACAAATGAAGCGGGAACAGTAGAATCCAAATAGTCCACCATCAACAAAGAAAATAGAACTGGAATCCCTGAAAAATGGAACTTCCAACTCAATCAAATCACTAAACCAGGCTTCCAATCCGAGCATCTTAACAATGCGAAAACGAATTGAGAAATAAGAGAAGCAAACGAAGAAGGCTTCTTTTGAATTCTTCCGACACTGGATTGTTAGGGTTTCTTAAGCTTCCGACATCAGTTTATCATCAAACATCAAAAGCTTGAAGAACACGACAGAATCACATAAAATTAGGGTTCAAACAATGACAGTAACGGATAACCAGATTCTCTTTATCCTTTGCTGCCATCCCCGCACCTCGAAACTTAAGTCTCTCCAGTTCTATTCGATGCTTTGGATTTTCTCTCTCTAGAAATCTTGATTTATCGCTGACTCTACGAAGAAGTATCGGCGAATTGGCGATTTCTAAAATGCGAGACAACTACATGCACAGAGAGAAAAATACTTTCACCACCGCCGCACGTTTTTTGACTCTGATGTTCGTAAAGCTAATGTGAGCTCTGCGGTGGGTGGCCGAAGGATTCTGCTATAGGGAAGGAGAAGAAGTTTAAGAAAAAAAAAAAGAAGGGAGGTTCGGTGGCTGCTGGGAAGAAGAAGAGAAGGAGCTGCAGGTTCGGCTGGAGATCCAGTCGCAACAGCAGGGAAGAAGAAGAAGAAGGAGGAGGAGGAGTAGAAGGAGAAGAAGAAAAAGAAGAAGAAG
>NW_024870493.1:47691-65826 GCF_013358625.1 Macadamia integrifolia
GTTGTGATCCTAAGGATTCTCAAAAAGTTGGTGCGGATAGTCCGTATTGGCAGTCGTTCGAGACTATGAACCTTGGGATTCTCTGCAGGGGATGATCATCCTCGCACAGCGGTGCTCAGCTGGGATCAACAACGGTGCTCGGTTGTGATCCTAAGGATTCTCAAAAAGTTGGTGCGGATAGTCCGTATTGGCAGTCGTTCGAGACTATGAACCTTGGGATTCTCTGCAGGGGATGATCATCCTCGCACAGCGGTGCTCAGCTGGGATCAACAACGGTGCTCGGTTGTGATCCTAAGGATTCTCACGAAATTGGTGCCAATGACGTGTTTGGTTGTGCACCTACATTGGAATTAGCAAAGGAAAACTTGGGAGATTCTGGATCTCAAATACCTGAATAAGGACATGAACCTTAGCAAAGTTAGTACAAACAACTGCATTGAATTTAAGAGATCACAATGGTGTTCGAGATGCCATCATATGCTGAATCCACGAGAGGTCTAGATCCGAAAGCCAAGGGGCTTGGAAAGAGCACCATCATACAAAGGTTAGTGGTTAGTAAAAATACACAAAGCCCATATGTTTATGAAGAAGAATGTTGCTAGTAGATTGATCATCATAAATGACAAAGTCTTTTCATTGAAAGGAAAAAAAATGGCGCCACGGCTACTACAAGTTTTGAGAAGCAGAAAGGTGGGGAACGACTCCTCAGTAAATGCTACCCAGACCAAAAGATCTTCAATTTAATAACCTTAACCTAGGCGAGCCAAATGGTTCCACGAGGCTGCAATGGAATTCACCAAACCTTCTGTTAAAGCCTCTATGATAGGCGTGGTACCCACATCCCCTAGAGCGCCCTGAGGTAAACCAAATTGACGCATGAAGCAAACCGGTATGTAGAAGGAGGTATGGGATATGCCTAACAACCTGACATAGTCACAGCCAGAAGTGTGTAAAACAGGGTTCCGAACTGACCACCAGTGGACTTCCCACCTGATGCTTCGCTCCGTGAGGGCTCCCAGTCGCTCAGGCCAATTTGTTGCATAAGGGTAGTTAAAGGTCTGAATTCGCTTGAAATATTGGAACGGTTCCAAATGAGCTGTAACCAAGGGTTGGACCAATTGAAGGCGCTCGACTAACCATACCTGGAGTAGGGTGAAGAACCCATTAAAGTCACTGGTGCGAAAATTTCGATGACCTGTCATAATATCAAGTCCTCTCAAAGTCTCTGCCAAAACAGTAGGGATAATGTCGCAACCTTGTCTCAATTGCCAGATGACGTTGATGATAACGGGTAAGCCTCCACACTTGGGGGAATGCAACAGATAACGAGCGATCATGCAGAAAAGGAAAGCATTCCTTCGATGCACCCTAAAGCTTTCAGTATTCGATCGAAGTGGGGAAAACTCCTGGATAACAGCATAAAGGTTGATTCGATCACTTGCCATGAATCGCCTTGCCTCTTTAGCACTCCAACCGAAAAATTCTCGAATTTCAATCGAGCTAACGGGTTGTAGTGTTGGGCGAAAAACATCTCCCCGATGATTGTAAACAAGACAAGCTCGAAATTCTTCCAGAGTAGGGTAAATTTTCACCGTTCCGAATCGAAAAACATGAAGTTCTCGGATCCAAAAACGAGATGCCTCATGTATCAAAGCACGACATGGACTGATGCGCTGGAGTTGAAAGAGTGCATGAAGGTGCACTTCTTCAAGGACTTCAGGGTCGTCGTCCCTCATTGCTACCATCCATTGGCGGAAAGCAACATCTATGATACTAATGGGAGCAACAAAACACAACTCGGATTTCTTGGGTACATCATAAAATGTCAGTTAAGGAAAGGACCAATTTACAGGAAAATATCATATGACACATCCACCAAAGTAAACTGATTTTTTTTTTGTCATTTGCAAAAGCTAAAAACCCTTTGAGCCAATTTAGAAAATGTAAGATTGGTCTCTCAGATGACCGCGATCATGTCTGGGCCCAAACCCTAAACTAAAACAAATGTTAAGACACACATACCGAAGGAAACTAACCCGATGGTTCTGCCATGGGTAGAGTACGGATACTACTTTGGATAGCGACCTCACGAGAGGATCACACTGACTAAAAAAAGAGTTAAGCTGAAAGAGGGGCTATTGAAAACTCTTGGGAACCGTCGAATAGGAGAACAGTACATGGAGTCTTCGAGCCAGATGAAGACAATTATTTGCAAGGATGACGAGTTCACGAGAGAAATCACATCAATCAAAATAGTCATTTTGAAAAAAGGACTAAAGATGAAAACTCTTTGGAATCCATCGAATTTGAGAGACGGTGGGAAGAGTTCTTAGTCAGACTCGATCACCTCCTGATGATAAGAGTAACGAGAAACCATTTGTCTGAAAGGGGAAAGGGATAGCTAAAAATGGAAAATTAGGTCTGACCCGCTATAAGGTGTGGGGGAAATATGACCGAGCTCGATTTTGACTTTCAAGCTGCCTACGTATCCTAAAAATTTAGGAATCAGGTCGAGCGTAGTTCATGCCTCAAAGGTAGTTTTCCTTCATTGCATTCCTTTTTTTTTTTTTTTTTTTTTTTTTTTTTTTTTTTGAATGCGGAGGCTAAACATAATACTTTTTCAGCTGATCTAAGTTGGTCAGGTACTGCAGTTCTTGACCATCAAGATCTACAAGGCGTATTGCCTTCCCCGAGAGGATTTCCTTCACCGCAAAAGGGCCACTCCAGTTTGGCCTAAACTTGCCCCTTGGGTCATGAATGGGTGCTCTCTGCTCCTTTAAAACCAAATCTCCAACTTCCAAGGAACGTGGGTGGATTTTTTTGTTGAAAGCCCTTGCAACTCGTAGTTGATACTTCTTCATGTTGTCCATTGCCTTCATCCTTTTTTCATCAATGAGGTTCAACTCCTCGTACCTCGACTTGAGCCAATCCGCTTCTGGAATCTGACTCTCTATGAGGATTCTAAGAGAGGGGACCTCTAGCTCAACCGGGAGGACTGCTTCCATCCCATATACTAAAGAGTACGAAATTGCCCCAGTTGGAGTTCTAATAGAAGTTTGATAAGCCCATAAGGCATAAGGTAATTTGTCTGCCCAATCATTGTTCCTATCAACCATCTTCTGGAGTATGACCTTCAAGTTTTTGTTTACCGCTTCAATCACTCCATTGGTTTGAGGGCGATAAGGAGAAGACCTATGCCTTACAATCCTGAATTGGTCACACAACTCCAGTGTCTTGCCCCTAAAATGTTGACCTTGGTCAGAAATCACCTCATGGGGCATCCCATGTGGCAAATGATATGTTCTTGCAAAAATTTGGCTACCTTTGCCACCGTGAGTTTTGCGTATGACTGAGCTTCTACCCATTTGGTGAAGTAATCAATAGCTACCAACACAAACTCGTGCCTGTTCAAAGCTTTGGGGTTAATTTTTCTGATCACATTGATACCCTAAGTGGAAAAAGGCCACAGGAACCCAGCATGTGCAATTCTGTTGGGGGGCACATGGATGAGGTTGGCAAAAATCTGACATTTATGGCACTTCTTCACAAATTCTATGCAATCGGCTTCTAGTGTATTCCAAAAATACCCCTAAGCAGAGAATTTTCTTAGCCAACATACGGGCATTCATGTGAGGGCCACAGATTCCCTAATGTACTTGCTCCAAGATTGTCTGTGCTTGATCTTCATCCACGCACACCAATTGTACATCATCAAAAGATCGCTTGTATAAAATATCTTTGTGTAATATGAATTGGGTGGCATAACGCCTCAGGAACCTTTTATCTCCTTGGGTAACATCTGCAGGGTACTTTCCCTCTCTGATAAAATCCACAATATGGGCAAACCAAGGCCTACCATCTACTGTCAGGGCATTGACGAAGCCTTGATGTGAAGGATGATCTCTCCGATCTATAATGAATGGTTGTATTTGCTCACCCGGACCAAAATCAACCATCGATGCGAGAGTAGCCAAAGCATTGGCAAACCTGTTATTGTCCCTCTGGAAATAGTCAAAACTAATTTCTGTGAACTACTTCATTAGAGACTCTACACACCGTTGGTATGGTTTTAACTTTTCCTCCTTTGTTTTCCACTTACCTTGGACTTGGCATATGACAATCGACGAATCTCCATATACTTCCAATCTTTTGACCCCAATAGAGATGGCTACTTTCAATCCCATGAGGCAAGCTTCATACTCTGCCATGTTGTTGGTGCACTCAAAGTCCAACCTATATGCCATGGGCATGTTCAACCCTTCAGGATTTATAAGTAGAACTCCGGCTCCGCAACCTTTGTGATTGGCGACTCCATCAAAGAACATTTGCCAAATGCCAACCTCATTTTCAACCTTAACAGAAACTACATCTTCATCTGGAAATATGTCATTCAAAGGCCTTGTATCAATAACTGGATGTGCGGATAGGTGTTCAACGATGACACTACCCTTGATGGACTTCTGGGTGACATACACAATGTCGTACTCCGCTAAGAGCAATAACCAATGTGCTAATCTGCCCGTCAACGCGGGTTTCTCAAAAAGATACTTGATGGGATCCATTATGGATACCAAAAAGACTGAATAGGTCAACATGTAATGTCTCAACCTCCTTGTTGCCCAAACCAAAGATGCACAAGTCTTCTCCAGGGTTGTGTACCTTGTCTCATAGTCTGTGAACTTCTTACTAAGGTAATAAATTGCTTGCTCTGTATGCCCATCTGGACCATGCTGAGCCACCATCAATCCCATGGAGTTTTCTAATACAGAGAGATACAATAACAATGGCCTTCCTGGAGTAGGTGGAATGAGGATTGGTGGGTTTACTAGGTAGCTCTTGATGCGATCAAAAGCCAATTGGCATTGAGGATTCCACCTCTTAGGTTGATCCTTTTTCAGTAATTTGAAGATCGGTTCACATATGGCTGTCAGTTGAGAAATGAACCGGCTAATGTATTGGATCCTTCCTAAAAACCCTCGAATTTCCTTCTCCATTTGAGGAGGTGACATTTCTGTTATCGTTTTGATTTTGGATGGGTCAATCTCAATAACTCTCTCACTTACCATGAACCCAAAAGCATACCACCTGTTACCCCAAAAACACATTTTTGTGGGTCCAATCTTAGTTTGAACTCCTTGATCCTCTCAAAGAAAACCCTCAAAGCCTTAAAGTTCCCTTCTCGATTAATCAACTTGACAATCATGTTATCTACATACACCTCCACTTCTTTGTGTATCAAATCATGTAAGATAGTGGTGGCGGCCCTTTGGTAGGTAGCACCGGCATTCTTCAAACCAAAAGGCATCACCCTGTATCTATAAGTGCCCCAATCCGTAGTAAAATACGTCTTGTCTTTATCTTTGGGATTCATTTGGATCTGATTGTAACCAGAAAACCCATCCATGAATGATAGAAGCGCATGCCCCGTAGTATTATGCACTAAAAGATCGATGTGGGGTAAGGGAAAATAATCTTTGGGGCTCACCCTATTAATGTCCCTATAATCCACACATACCCTGATCCGACCATCCTTCTTTGGTACAACTACGACATTTGCCAATCATTTAGTATACCTCGTCACCTCAATGAACCCTACACTGAGTTACTTGGCAATCTCCTCTTTTACCATCAAAGCCCAATCCGGACGCATGCGTCGAATCTTTTGTTGGAATGACTTTGCATTAGAGAAAAGAGGGAGATCATGTTGAACTACGCTGGCATCAATACCGGGCATATCGGCATATGACCAAGCAAACACCTCCTCAAATTCTTTTAAGAGCTCGATTAATTGGGTTGTCTCTTGCTCATCAAGGGACATGCTAAGTCTAACCTCCAGGGGATCTTGTTCTAACCCCAAATTTATCAGCCTGAAATCCTCATACAAAGGTTTGGCCTTCTTTTCCTTTAAATCTTTTAATAATTTGAGAAATTCAGGCGATGGGTCATCACAACATTCATCATCAGGAGATGGAGGGGATAGGGAAGAGGAAGAAGCAATATACTCGGAAGAATTCATTTCATTAATAATTGGGACAATTACATCAGACTTAGCTCCGACTGGAACCGACACTACATAAGTGGAAATACCTTCTTCGACATGGAGAGAAACAGAAGAAGAAACAACTAGTGGACTGCCTACAAACTTAAAGGACTTAGGCCTAGACATGACCGACTCTTCAAGTACAAATTTCAGCTCCTCAGGGTAAACAAACTCATCCAAACAACTCCAGTTAGGAATGACACCCTCAGCACGATGAATCAACAAGTGGGGTGAAGGTGTCTCAGATTCATTGGTCCCACCAATCATCATAATCTCCTCATCAAAGAGACGGCTAACATTTAGGTCTTCCTCTGTGTGTCCCTGTTGAACTTGTTCAAACTACTTCAGTGAGTAATGTTCTAACTCTGCCCAATCAATCTTGTAATCAAAGAAGATCTCAAAGCCTGGTAGCCTCTCCCCTGAAAACACATCTAACCATGGTTCTGGGAATCCTCAATAGAAGAAATCCTGCCCTTCTTTGATGAAATAACCATTCAGAGTTTTGAAATAGGGAGTCACATTGACGGTCTTAGATCCATCTTCTATGTTGTTCCACTTCGAAAACTTGACTAGCCCAGCCTTGACGGTCTTGTTCTTCTGATAACCTGCCTCTGTTGCCTTTCCTTCAGAACTTTCCCCATTGCTAAGCATATGTATCAAATTCTTCCCCTCATTCTTGTATTTCAACCCTTCATATCTCTCGAAATTTCTGTCATATTTTTGCTTCTTGGCTGCTATCTTTTGTTGGTCCTCCTCTGTCATAACATAACCAAGGCCAAAGCGTTGTGTGTTCACATTCAGAGATAAAATATCTGGCTCACCCTATTGTCGCACCCCTAGGCCCATGCCTGGAAAATACTTCATTTTAAGAAGCATGTTAGTTACTCCGGGGTTGGTGATGTTAAACTCTGTTAAAGCAAATCTCTCTCCCAGTGAACTAGGCGCCAAAGTTACATTGATACTGCCCAACTCAAAACCTCCCAAACGAACTTCAGATGTCTCACCATTGTTATTTTCCCCCACATCAACGGATGCCATCATGCTGACCAAGTCAGGATCTGCCAAGATAGTGATCACCTACCCTTTGAACACAAATTTTATCTTTTGGTGAAGGGAAGAGGAAACTGCCCCAGCCTTGTGCAACCATGGACGACCTAAAATCATATTGAAAGACGCAAGAATATCGATAACTTGGAAGTCTACCTCAAATTCTTCCGGTCCAACTACTATCACCACAGTGAAAATTCCCAACACACTCCTCCTGGTGTTGTCATAAGCTCGAACACATAGACTAGATGGCTTTATCTCGGCTTCATCAAATCCTAAATGTTTAAAGGTCCTGAGAGGGAAAACATACAACGCCAACCCATTGTCTACCAATACTTGGGGAATTCAACATCCTCTGCAATCAATGGTTATGTGTAAAGCCCTTGTGTGGTTCAACCTTCAAGAGGGAGATCGGCATCTGCAAACATCAATGAGCTCACTGCATACGTGGCTCCTACTAGGCTCGCTAGTTGTGCTGGATCGATCCCAATTGGAACTTGGATGCTTGCTAGAGATTTCAACACTGCTTCCTCGTGGGTAGGAGAGGCCATGAGCAAGCCCCAAATAGATATATTTGCTTGGGTCTTCTGCAACTGTCTCAATACTTGATTCTCCGGTTCAATCAACTTATTGTTCAGTCCCTGATCTTTTGGCCTTGTTTGTGGTTCTGTGAGTCCTGCTGCCTTGTAGTTCTTCCCACTTCGAGTTTCTGCTATTATCTTACCCGGAATGTAGAGCTCTACCTTGTCGTCAGACTCTAAAAACCTTTGCTTTTCCTGCAGCCCTTTCCCAGGGATAATGATACCATAATCCTTATTGGCTTCAAGTTTGACTGCATTTAGCTCCAAACCAAGATTTGGTGTGTATGTCTCAAAGTCAGATTCATCATACAGGCCATTGATCTCATCTTCCTTCAACTCTTACTCTACAGGCTCTTTTAAACTATAAGTGACAACATCAGTCAGAAGGGGGAAAGTAAATCCGCTAAGATCTCCAACGTTGGTCGCCTCTGCTTGGCTACTCTTCACTGATAGAAAAAGATAAGGGAAGTCGGGTCAAAATTTCCTAAATCTTCCTGCAAGGTGTTAACTGTTCGATGCTGAGGAAGGGGATTTGTGGCAACATTGGGTCGTTTGACCTGGTTTTCAAACTTCTTTGCATCAAGCAGATCTTGGATTGCCTCCTGCAACTTGTAACATCTATCTGTTGCGTGACCTTGGTGAGAATGGTAGTCACAAAACAGGTTTGGATTGAACCAATCAGGTTTCCGCTCAAGTAAGGGTCTAGGCTCTGACTTGACTATAAGACCGGCCTGAAGCAAACGATTCAAAAATGAACTCAAAAAAGTCCCCAAGTCAGTGAACTGCCTTCAAGGACAATGGGGAGCGGGGGTTACATCTTACTCAATCAAAAATGGCGTTGTCGGAGTAGGCAAGGCCGGCGTTATGGGAAGAACTACCGTCGTGATATTAGACCCCGAATTCCTCTGTTGGGTAGGAGGTTTTCTGTTGCTACTAGCCTCCTTAGCAAGTTTACTGTACTTGGGGAGCTCTTCTTGGGCGAGGGCATCTTCGACCTGCTGGGCTGCCATTTTGAGTCCATCAAATGTCAATATTGCCTGGGCAAACAACATATCCTTGTAGGGACCACACACCGACCTCATGATCATGGCAATCTGATCTCATTCACTTGGTCGATCCCTCATCATGGATGCTTTGTCACGAAAATGCCTCAAATACTCGGTGAACCCTTCATTCGGTATTTACCTTGTCGTTTCCAATTCTCTTCTTGTTAATTCCACTTCAGTATTGTAGCCATATTGTTTGGTGAAAGCTCTCATAATGTCCTCCCAAGTGCGAGAGGATGCCTTGTCTAAAGACATAAGCCAATGGTGAGCCGCACCAGTTAGAGAGAATTGAAAAGCTTACCCCAACATTTCATCTGTGAACCTCTTTATCCTCAACTATCCAATGAAAGACTTCAAGTGGGTACGGGGATCCCCAGTTCCATCGAACTTGTCACATGTCCACTTGAACCTTTCTGGTAAGATTGCTTGGGGAAAAAAGCATAGCCCCTCAGTATCAAAAATTTGGTCTTCTGCCCCTTTCATATTCCTTATAATGTGCTCCAAACGGTTGACCTGATCCTTCAATTCATTTTTCTCTTGATCCTCAACTGCCCTGGCGGCAGGAGCGTTGGCATAGAAGTCATACTCATCCTCGACCGGGTAGGGAGGTTGGAGAACAAACCTAGGAGTTTGAGGGCGACTTCGTCGATCTAGAACCTCCTCCCTTGGTGCGACCATATGTGTGCGTACCACTTCCGTGAGGTTGGCCATCATTTCCTCTAGGCTGACCATTCGACCATCCATGTTATCCAAAGGTGGTTGTGGAGGAATGCCTACCATCGAGAACCACTGAATGATGGTCCCGAGAGGTTGCTAGGACAATCCCAACTAAGTGGGATGAATGAGAAAGGCTGATTGGGGTAAGATGTTGGCGGCACTGACTGGTATCGAAAAAGGACAAATATAGACGGTGAGATGGCGATACACAACACTCTCCTACTTGAACACAAGACTAGCCAAATATACGCAAACAAGAATGACCAGACCAAACAAGAGTTAGCTCAAATGAGAGTGGCATCAACTTAGCAGCATACTTAAAGAAGTGTACCTAAGTTGAAGAGACTCTCAAGTGATGGATCAAGCAAAGGTGCTTCCTGTAAGAACACTTATGTAGGCGACTCTACACTGAATCAATCACCAAAAATCGTGGTGGACGAATTTGGATCCATCGTTAACATCGAGATAGCATGTGTGAAACCTTTACCAGGTTGAGACATATACCACATCGGACTGGTAGTGTTAGCATATAGCCACGGTACCAATCATACGGTGCAGTTGTAAGAATCAACAACTGGTGTAGTTATAAACACTAGCACCTTTAATGTTAATGATAAATCCAATCCTTCCATTGGTGGATGGTAGATTGAGACGGGTAAAAAATGATTATAAGGGATTCCAACATGAACCGCAAATAATATTACATTAGTTGTGTTGATCCTAGTCATTGGTTCTATGTCCAAGTACATGATGCATGTTGGCTAGGTTTAGGACCGGCAAGGACACCTTGACAAGACCGATATACCTATCACCCATATACACGGAATGAATCAGAGGCACGTGGTTCCTTTGTTATACCAATAGGGGAATAGCTCGAGCAGATTGATCTCAGAGTGTTAACCAATAGCGTCTCTTTGGGCACATCTAAATGCGTGTGATCTCCCTCAAGCACGTAAGGTAACACCCTCGTCGATAAGTTCCGTATTCCAGACCTAAATGGCACGGTATCAAGGGGTGTGATGTAACTGGGGGCAGCCCAAACATATGTGAGGGACCCTAGCAGCTACACCACGGGGGTGAATAAGGGTAAGACATGCTGTGTTCAATGCAAGAAGTGTATGCAAGTGATAAAAAGTGAAAAATAACATGTCAATATACAAACAATAAGGTACAAACAAAGCTATACAAACAATGGTCAATCAAGAGTCTGACTTCCCCAGTGGAGTCGCCACTGTAGGTATCATGGACCTCCGTCGGGATCGCGATATAGCGCGTAGCGCATGTACACATGCTGGGGTTCCACCCTAATGAGATGAGATAGTATCCCCTGGTCATCAAATGCCAAGGGGGGGATACACGTTATGGATAAAAGGGAGTCGCCACCTAGAAAGGGTCTAAGACCCATAAATGTTTCCCCCAATCAAGGGAGAGAGACTAATGACTCTGATGGATAAAGCTGGTTTGCACCTAGATTCTGGACAAGTGTCAAGTGACAGACTGGGAAGGTGTTAGGCACCCAGTCTGCCCGGCCCTAAGGCCGGTCTCTTTTTGTTTGATCAAAATTTTTTTGTACTCTACTAACTAGTCCTAAATCTAGGTCACTGAAAACCCTAAACTAAGTATCTAAGTATGACATGTGAAAACCCTAAGCCAAGTGTCTAAATTATGCTAGCTTAGGTTGTAATGTAAATAATGAAATGATTATGTTAATTGAAGATTAAAAGACCCTAAGACCCTAATGATTTAAACTAATGTATTATGAGATTTTAAATTAAACTGGTTAAGTAAGCCTAGACCTAGGATTAATTGAGCCTAACCTAGATGGATGATTGACAAATTTATAAAACCCTAAATTGAAACTAATTAAGAGGCTTAATCCTAATCCCTAATAATTTATGAATGAATTATTGCAACCCTAATTAACCTAATCGGTAAAAAAATATTTTTAAATTAAAAGGGGCCTAATTAAATTAGAAAAATTGAATGAATTAATTACATTAAATGGATGCATTTTACTAGTCTACTTGATCTAGTTTAGGAAGATTAAACTAAACTTAAGGTTTAATTAAATAAATTTTGAAAACTAATTAGGTTTATCTTGAGCTAATCCTAAAATGAGTTAAACTTTTTAACATAAACCCTAATTAAGCTAATGAGAAAGGACTATTTTAACTAAATAAATGCAATGTTGATTATCTTCTAAGTTAAAAATGTCTAATGATTACCTTATGCTACACCTATATCATGTTAGATTCTAAATGCTAAATTGATTGAACCCATTAAATAATTAAAACAACTAATTACGATGAAGAAAAGCACTAGTGAAAAATTATACATGAGCGTAAACTAATCAAAGTAGCTAAATGCAATGATTAAAGGAAGCTAAACAAACTAAAAGAAGGGAACATTAGATGAGTTGGACTACAAGTATACTAATTGCAGTACTTTAACAAGATTTGATTTTTTTTTATTGCATTTAAAGAAATAGAGTGAAAAGCCCTAAAAAAGAAAGAAATGATAACACAAACCCAATCCTCCCAAATACGGCCTAATGATACAAGCCAGTTTGAAGGGCCAGCCACGCCCGTACTGACCTACGTCCTAGACTACGGCCCATAGACCCATTTGCTGATTCAAAACCCTAATTTAATAGAAATTAGTGAAACCCTATGGTTATCATATGATTCAAAAATAATGAACAAAACCCAATCGATTTCAACCCCTGATCCTAAGGGGCTGGATTAGAGTGACCATAGGACTCCTTATGGAATCCCCTAAAAGTATTAATTGAAACACGATGAATTAATTGAAACACGGCGAAGGCAAAGGTGAAATAGGAGAAATATCACACAATGATAGGGGTTGGGGAGCATATTACAATTTGAATTACAAAAATAAATAAATAAATGAATGAAATAATAAAATGAATAAACAAAAGAAAATAACAAAAAAAAAAAAAGAGATAGAAGAGAAGGAGATGGGGTTTCGGCCATAGTCAAGAATTTCACTGAAAATAAAATAAAAAATAAAAAAAATGGAAAGAAAAGGAGAAAAGAAGAAAGAAAAAACGAAAGAGGGGACAGAAGGGCAAGAGGGGGATTTTGGCAAAGGGAAGGAGATGGGAGCATGGAAGAGGAGAGAAGAAGAAGAAGAAGAAGAAGAAGAAAGGGGGAGAAAGGTGAGTTGCAGGTTCGGTTAAGGAAAAAGAAAGGAAGGAGAAGGGAGTGGAGAGGGTTCGGCCATGGTAAAAGAGAAAAGAAGAGAGGAAGAAGAAGAAGAAATAGAAGGGAGTGACTTGCAGGTTCGGTTAAGGAGAAAGAAATGAAGGAGAAGGGAGTGGAGAGGGTTCGGTCGCTGCAGATTTTAGAGGAAGGAAAGCAAAAGAAGATGAGAAGAAGAAGGGGAACCCTCCTCTTCTTGCTTTCGTCTCGTCTTCTCTCCGAAGCTACTTTCTGCTTCTCACTCTCTCTCTCTCTCTCTCTCTGTGCAATGTCCTTAGCAGAAGAAGAAACTCTTGTAACCGGGACAAACCATGAAAGACCGGAGTCAATATCAAAAAACTATCCAAGGAAATGGTCTGGCCAGCCGGAGTTGGCATTTTGAGGAGTTCGTAGACGCAGTTGGGGTCGTTTCATCTCTGAGATTCTCTTACCAAAGAAGAAAACCAGAGTCTGGCTCGGTTCGTTCATGTCACCAGAGATGGCCGCGCATGCCTACGACTCGGCCGCGTTCTTCTTAAGAGGTAAATCGGCTACGCTCAACTTTCTTGAGTCGGCAGGTTCGCTACCTCAACCTCTCGGGTGGTTTGGTTGGAGAAGAAAGATGGAAGAGAGGAAGAAGAAGAAACTGTGGGATTATGTTACATGTAGGATTCTGATCTAAGGGTAAAAAAAAAAGCAATAAAAAGAAAACTAAATCAAATCGAACCTAGTGATGTAAATATATTAAGCCACAAATAAAATTGATTCATTAAACCAAGATATAATAGTAATAGAAAACAAACCAAATTAAAAATAGAAAAAAAGAAGGGATTAGCAAAAATCAACGGTTGGACCCAACGACCCAAATCAAACTATGTTGAACCCAATTAAAACAAAATAAACTCAATTGGACCAGAATCAACTAATTCATGTTTAATAAACCATACTAAACCAAATTAAAGCTAATTAAACTTAATTAATCTAAATGAACCAATTAAACCTAAATACACCTAATTGAATCAGAATAAACCAATTTATATCTAATAAATCACATTAAATGGAATTGAAACTAATTAAACCTAATCTATTAAATCAGATAAACTAGTTCTAAATTGCAATTGAAAGAAGAAAAATACCTTAAACCCGGATTTAATCAAAAAATAAGGGGAGATAACCCTTGTGCTTCAAGCCCCAAATTGAACCGAACCGGACTAGATCTCCCGGCTCAAGAAATGATTAATATGTTAAACTTTTAGACTTGGAAAATATTTGATTTTAGAGGAAAGAAGTTAGCCAAAACCTTGATGGGGTCATATTCTCTCCCAAATTCTCAATTTTTTTTTCTCCTCCATTTGCTAGAGAGGAAGGGTTATACTTATAGCCTTGGGATTTGAGACAATTCTCTCTTATTTCCGATGTGGGACTAAAAAACTAGAGAGAATTGTCCAAAAATGCTTGCTTTTGGACAAAGGGGTTTGGGCGCCATGTGGCACTCCTTAGTTGCTCGGAATTGAATCTGATACTGAATTTTGGAGTCAAGTTCCGGGGTTCATATCTTTCAAACCGTTAGTCAGAATTCGACGTGTAATATGTCGTTAGAAAGCTCAATCCGAGCACTATCCAATGATGTGAGACATGATTGTGGTCTTGACCGAAAACCGTTACAAAAATATGCATAAAGTAGGGACCCAGATCATATAATGAAAGAGAGAATCGGGCATCGATTCGCATAGTTCTCGCATAAAAGTGTAATCTCCGACTTGAGGGGACAAACAACAATAATCCACAACATCAAATTCTAATTTTTGAAAACATTTTCTCTTGAAAGTTTATAGGAAAAAAAATGGTCATTTTTTACTCTAAGCTAGAAAATTCTCCAAATCGAAAATGTCCAACATGTAATTCTTCTTGTGTCATCATCGCCGGGGATGATAAAATTAGGTGTCTACATCTACTTCTCCATCCGGTTCCCTATTATGTACAAAGCCTTTTCTTTTACATCTCTCTTGAAACCCAAACCATTCTCGTGAAGGACGAAGACTCCAAAACTCAAATCTCAAATCCTCTTCGGTTCTCCCCAAAACCCTCTTATGTTCTCGCATCCCCTCTGTCTAAGTGATTTTGACTCTGCAACTAAAGCAGCGTTGTGCGATGATCGATCTGCAGAGATGGTTGCTTTGGGTTAGCAATGGGTTTCTCAAGTCAAGGTGGAACGCAATAGCTTTCAGCGACCCTGTTTTTCTTCCCCAAACCCTCTTTTGTAATTTTTTGCCCCAACTTTCATCTGTGATGAATCAAGTATATGGAATATATTTATAGAATTTAAAAGGATGCATAGTGGTTGTAAGGTTTTGTGATCTCAAAGTAATATTGAAATTTCCTTCCTGGGAGTCCTCTTCTTCTTTCCAAATTTTAAGGACTAAAATACCTCTCACTCATGAACGGAATGGTAGACTTAAGCTCTCTATATGTTGATTTTTTGTTAGACTATTAATTTCATATATGCGTTTTTAAAGATGTGTAGAAGGATACAACAGGCTGCAACAAGGGAGAAATTTTGCCCTCAAAAACTCTAGCCCATAATTGTTCAGGATTAGTACAGCCTTATTATGAATTGAAAAATAGCCTAAAACCTAACCATCCAATGACTTAGGTTTACACAACAAACTCCAAGATACTGGACTTCACTCATGTTGATTTTTTCTGTTCCCCTCCAAAACCCTGAGTTACTTGAATCTACCTGAGAGAAATTGTACTTGGGAGCATAAAGCAAGTCATCCAGTATGTCAGAATTGAGCTAAGAACAAATTTTATTAGTACTGATCTCCCAGCCTTGGAAAGTAAGGGATCTTCCAACACCTCCAGCTTCCCTTCTATCCACTTAACAGTATTTTTCCAGACTTGGGTTTTATTCTTAAAGAAGAAGATGGGAGTACCTAGATAGGTAGCATCCTCAGCAATTGGACCAACATCTAAATTGCATGATACCATATTCTTAATCCCCTTCCCTAAATTCATACTAAAAAATTACCCCACTTTTTTTGTTTAAAAAAGTTAATCTGCTGGCTCGAGAGATCTTAAACCAAGTTCAAAATAACATGCAAAGCCGAAATATCATTTTTATTAACTCTACAAAAAATAAAGATATTATCGAAAAATAACAAGCACACTTACATATTTTTATTTTCTGATTCAACTACAAGCATATGAAATTACCTTCTTAACCTCAAAGGGATAGCCGAGTTTGCAAGGGACATTCGCCTCAGGAAGCGTGTGGTTTTGAGTTCGACTCCTCTTACCTTCTTGGGGCCACTCACACGGGGTGTTAAGTGCTCTTCATTGCTTTCAGTGAAGTTGAATGGTTCTCATCTAACCCCGATATGACCCAATTCATGCAGTTGTGGGGTCGGTATAAGCCCATGGGACTAGTCGGGCCGAAGACCTAGACACCCGTCGTCAGCAAAAAAAAAAATCACCTCTTTAACATTGTGGGTATTTTAGGAAACTCAAAAAATTTTACAAAGCTTTTGTAACCAACCTAGGTTACAGCCAGACAAACCTTAAGTTATACATTCTAAATGTTAACTCATAAATTATCACAATGTCTAACTCCTTAATTTCTACTGATCCATCTGTACTTCTAAGTCTACCCTTCATACAGCTTCAAAGGAAGACGTGGCTTGAGAAGAACTTGAAGAGGGGTTGCCTTGGGTAAGGTAATGCTTACACCTTCAGTCATGTCCACTGGTGCATCCGAAGGGTTCATCACATCAAATCCATGAAGAACACGAGCAAGGGCCAAGTGGAAGATCTCTGTGGCCAAAGCAACACCAGGGCATGGCCTTCTACCAGCACTGAATGGGATATAATAGTGTTGTTGACCCTTGAAGTCTACATTAGCATGAGTTGTGAGAAATCTCTCAGGCTTAAACTCATCTGGGTCTGACCAAACATTAGGGTCTCTGTGTAGTTTCCATACGTTCACAAGCAAACGTGTGCCCTTTGGAACATGATACCCACCCAATTGGCAGTCTTCCATGGCTTGACGAGGCAATACTGGTCCAGGTGGATATAGGCGGAGTGTTTCCTTGACAATGGCTTGAAGGTATAAAAGGTTCTTTATATCTGACTCCTCCACATGTCTTTGTTTGCCAACATGGACGTCCAACTCATTTTGGGCCCTTTTTAACTCATGGGGATGGTTTAATAGTAAAGAAAGTGCCCATGTTAAGGAGAGGAATGTGGTTTCGGAGCCACCTACAATAAGCATCTGCAAATAGAAAACCCAAACAAACAACATTAGATGGTTAAAAATAAGGAGGAAATTGGTTAGGGACAAAGTAGGTCTGATGAGGGATGGAATTTTGAAGAGAGGTAGCAAAATCATGGATCTCTACTCATACGTCAAGTGTTAGTTCAATTGGTGTTGGCTAAGTAGCAACCCAACAAGAGGGTATGCATGACAATGCTTAGACTACTAAAAAGAGCATGACAATAATTGGGATGACACCTGAGTGATTGTATTTTGAATTTGATAAGTCGCCAATCCAAATCATTCTCTATCTATCCAAGTGGTACTACCTAGCGGATCACCCATATAGACTACTCTATAGATGAAATCTTCCATATAACCTTTTGCCAATTGACTAAATTCTTCATTAATTATTTATGGAAATACCATACAAATCCCATTTACAAAGGGATTACAGTGGGATTACACCTAAATCATCTCATTGATCAAACAAATAATAATTCTGTGAACGTATCGGATCACCATTCCACCTCAGGACTCAAATATAGGAGAATTGGACTCAATTGTTTTTTTTTATATTTTCTTAAATTATAGGTAGGCCTAATGAAAGTTTAACTTATAATCTCTTAATTGTGAAGTGTTCATCCTTGCCAATAGAGCTACCTCCATGGGTTGACTCAACAGATCTTAATCCAATCTCAAGTTGATTATTTGGTCAATCTTAGCTTTTTTTTTTTTTTTTTTGAATTAGCAAAGAATATATTAAACACAAAGTATAGGATGTATAAGATTTACATCAGCATTCCCAGATGGACAGAAACAACCAATAAAAGTATACAAACATATTCTAAAGAACTTAAAACTTCTTGCATACGTAGATTTGAATTTCTTTGCACTTTATAAAAATAAAAATGATAGATGTTGGAATATCTGACCTACACGTGCAAAGGATCCAAACTAACATATCTGCTGGACATATTTTCCTAGAAGGGTTGGTGGAAGAAGGTGCCCCATTTATTATTTGGTAAACATTTATTGCAAGTATCAAAACCCTAAATGTCAAGACAGTCTTATCCATGGATCTGAAATTTATTTTCCCCCCTCATTTAATAGATTTTAGATCCATAAACAGATATATACAAGATTTGTTCTTGTACATGAACCTGATCCGAATTATGAATATCACAAGCATCCAAATTAATGAGGGGACAATGCTTAGCCAACCTTATCGGCACACTAGACAATGAGACAA
>NW_024870493.1:66999-104497 GCF_013358625.1 Macadamia integrifolia
AGATGGTAGAGGAAGATTAGAGCAAAAATGGCTAGAATTGATTGGGATGGGAGAAGAAGATCATCCATAGGGGCTCAAGAATGGAGAAGCATAGGGGTCGGTTTGGTATTTATAAGTGTAATTTGTTGCAGTCTTTGGAGAAAAGATCGTCTACACTGTGGCTTCTATTTATGGTAACTTTGACTTTGAAATATGGCAATCCCACCTGGCCTAAGCTTTAACTAATGCTAGGGCAAAAGAAAGCATCATAGGGGTATGTTTGTAAAAGAACTCAACTAGAAAAATATTAAATTAAATTTGCCCTAATGTACACTCTCTTTCTCCATGACCCTACTTAATTAATGATGGCTGCTATTGTTTGTTCATTCAAAGTTAGACAACAATAATTGGAGTCTCCATGCCTTGACGTTCAATGAACGGGTCCTTTTCTACACCCATAAGTACAGTCAACTCCCAAGCAGTGGGAGGAGACCAAAGGCTGGTTAAAAGAATCCATCACAACAACAGTAGTGAAAGCTAATTTTCATAGGACAATTGTCATTGTTTATGGACTCGAACTTAGGTGATATATTAATGATCAAGATGAAGCTTGGGTAAAGTTAAGTGGAAGTCCGAATTGATTGAATAATCAATGGATGAGTTGTGGATAAGGGTGCAACGGGGCCACTCCAACCCAGACCTAATTCACTTTACCCGAAATGTTTCAAGTACCATCTTAGGGTCTTAAAACATGAGGCTGGATCACGTACTTGTACAAGGACTTTAACTAATGTACACCCGCATGTATCAAACCCCCTTTGCTATGTTTTTCTATTAATAGCACCTGAGTACCTAATGTTTGAATAAAAGATACTAAGGGGTACCTCATGTTTCGAAAGTGACATTTTGGGTGCCTTGTGAACTTGTTTTATGTTCGCATATGAGACATATTTCTAATTTCACCCTTCCACTTTAACCTTTACCTGCACCTCTACTCACCCTCAGCCCCCATACCATTTGCAACTAGTCCCCACTCCTGCCGTACAACCTATGCCAACCCCCACCCTAACCATTCTCTCTCAACTTTTAAGGAAACTTAGCATTGAAGATACCACTAGGGATCTCCCTTCAGTTAGTTGGCTACCTTGGTGGTTTCTTGAGAATTCTCTAGGCCCTTTCTATTTATAATTTTGATATGGCTCTCATAGTGAATTCACAATTACAATTGTCTTACATTAAAGATCAATTTTAAGTCTATTTGATTGCGTTCAACATGGATGAATTAACCATAGACACTCAAGAGGAGATTTGATGATGTATGATTTTTGCTAATGATATTGTTTTGATGGATGAGCCAAAAGCAGGAATTAACGCCAAGTTGGAGTTATGGAGACCAACCCCATAATCAAAAAGTTTTTAAGATAAAGACGGAGTATATAATGTGTAACATTTATTAACATGAAGATGGATAATGAGGTGGTGAAAATTGATAAGAGAGAGGTCCTGCAAAGTGATTATTTTAGATATCTATGCTCAATCATAAATAAAGAATGTGATATAGAAGATGATGTTTAAAAAAGAATTAAAATAAGATGGATGAAGTGGAGAGTCAGGTGTCCAGAGTGTTGTGTGATCTACATATTCCTTAAAAACTTAAAAGAAAATTTTTATAAGACAGTCATACGACGGGCTATGATATATATGTTGCGGAATGTTGAAAAATTAAGAAATATCATGTAGATAAACACAATGTATCCGGAGATGAGGATGTCATGATGGATGAGTGGTAAAACCATGAATGATCATGTTATGTTTGGTTTGGGAGTAGCTCGATACATAATAAGTTATTAGAAAGTTGTTTGATGTGACACGATCATGTTCGATGAAGGCTTCAAATACTATAGTATAGAGGAGTGATTTAATTCAGATTAAGGGACCCAAAAGAGCTAGGGCAGTTCTACAATGACCTTAGGAGAGTTGGTGAAGAAAGGCATGCATAGCTTACTTCTTGTATCAAATAAGACGTCGAACAAAGCTGATTGGAGAGCAAGAATCCTAGTACCTGACCTCATTTAGTTGAGATAAAACTGAATTATTGTTATTGATGTTGCATGGCACACCTACACATAGCGTAGAAACTCCAATTAGTAATACTGTCATGGTAAATCGATTTCAATCCAGACAAAAACAACCTGATAACAAGATGGAACCAAATCAAAAACCCAAATTTCCTGATTAACATGGGTTTGGTTTCTGCATTATTGGACCAAGACTAATATCAACTCAAACCAAAATTAGATTGATCAATTGACACCCCTAGTCATAGGTGTAGAAATTCCAATTATTGTTGTCTGATTTTTAATGACGAATGATAGCAGCCATCATTCATTCGATAGGATCATGGAAAAGAGACTTTATCTTAGGGCAAATTTAATTTTAAATTTTTTAAGTTGGGTTCTTTTACAAAGATACCCAACGATGCTTTCTCTTGCCCTTGTATTGGTCAAAGCATAGGCCAAGGATGTGATAGCCATATTTCAAGTTAAACTCTCAATAAGTAGAGTAGATAGCCATATTTCTATCTTCTTCTCCAATCTCAACCAATTCTAGCCATTGATGCCCTAATCTTCCTCCACCATCTATGGAGAGGATCAAGGTCCATCACTTATCACAACACTAAACCCCTTGAATCCCTAAAACCCAAGCCCTGATCAAAGTGTACGTGTGATCATTGAAGTTGGAAGGCCAATTGTCACTATTGAGCAAGAAAACCCATTAGGGTTTGTAGAAGGATAAAAGTAATGGTGTAACACAACAGTGCTAGGGCCATGAAAGTGAAGACTCACTCTCTGCCTTGTGCTGGTGCAGGGGTCATGTGATCAGGCCACGATCTCTTACCCTTGATATATGATAGTAGAAACGAACTCTATCATTGAATGTCAATGTATACTGTAAAAACTCCGACTAATAATAGTTATGATAAATCAAACACAAATCAGACCAAAACCGACCTGATAACAAAAAGGAATTAAATCAAAAACTGAAATTTCCTTATCAATTTGATTTTAATTTCTTTATTTCTGGAATAAGATAGGTATCAATTCAATCCAGATTTCTGGATCAACCGATTGACACCCCTAGTCAAAGGCTTAAAAACTCCAATTATTGTTGACCGATTTTTAATAAGGGTAGCAGCCATCATTAATTAGATAGGGTCATTGAAAAGAGAGTTTATCTTATTTTAAGTTGGGTTCTTTTACAAAGATACCCCCTATTGATGATGCTTTCTCTTGCCCTTAATTGGTCAAAGCATAGGCCAAGGGTGTGATAGCCATATTTCAAAGTCAAAACTCTCAATAACTTAGAGTACATAGATAGCCATTTTTCAAAGTCAGACTTTCTTTTACTAGAAACCAAATGGGCAACACCACAGTGCGGACGACCTTCTCTGCCTAGACTACAGCAAACACTTATAAATACGAAACGGACCCTAAAGCTTCTGCATTCCCACATTCACCAATGGAGGATCTTCTTCACCAATCTCAACCAATTCTAGCCATTATTGCCCTAATCTTCCTCTACCATCTATGGAGAGGAACAAGGTCCATCACTCATCACAACACTAAACCCCATAAACCCCAAGCCCCTGAACCGTCTGGTGCCCTACCCATTATTGGTCACCTCCATCTACTAAGAGGCCAAGTTCCCCTGGCCCGGACACTCGCGGCCATCGCCGACAAGTATGGCCCGACCGTGACACTTCGTCTCGGCGTACATCGAGTCCTTCTCATCAGTGGACGTGAGGTGATCAAGGAGTGTTTCACCACCCAAGATAAGGTTTTAGCCTCACGGCCACTAGTGGCGGCAGGGAAGTACCTGGGCTACAACTATGCTGTCTTCGGGTTCGCACCTCTAGGGCCTTACTGGCGTGAGATTAAGAAGATAAGCTCTCTTGAGCTCCTCTCCAAAACCAGGCTTGACATGCTCAAGCACGTAAGAACCAACGAAGTAGATACATGCATCAAAGAGTTGTATTCTCATTGGGCCAAGAATGAGTACAAAGGTGTAACCTTAGGTCCAGTTATTGTGGAGATGAATAAATGGTTTCATCGCCTGAATTTCAATACCATCACCAAGCTCATTGCCGGAAAACGATATTTCGGTACCGTAGATATCGCCGGAGATGATGAAGAAGCTCAAAGATTCGAGAGAAGTCTCAAAGACCTTGCACGTCTGACAGTGATCTTTGTTGTATCGGATGCACTGCCATGTCTTGAATGGATAGACTTGCAAGGACACCTGAAAGCCATGAAAGGTGTTGCTAAGGAACTGGATGGTTTAATTGGGAATTGGTTGGAAGATCACAAGCAGAAGAAGAAACTAGGAGGTGATCATGAACAGGAGGACTTCATAGATGTGATGCTATCAACCTTTCCTGATGAGGAGAAGTTAATATATGGTTATGATCGTGATACTGTCATCAATGTCTACTGTACTGGTATGTCTCTTAATTTGTTATTATTGCCTTACGTTAATTATAGTGTTAATTTGTGTCGGGGTACTGTGCAGATAAGCATGCATTAATGGCATTGTCCACTCGTTTGGACTTTGGACTTGTTAGAGCCACCCACGCCACCAACTTGCAGCAGATGCATGCATGGTTTAGGGAATTGCAATAAATGGGGCACTTTCTCCGAGAAATGAATAGCTCTTCGTATGATTATCTGGTCATATATATGGATTAGCATTAAACATTTGTCATTTCTGTTTTTAAATATACTTTTTCTCACTCTTGTAATGATAAAAAATGAGACAGATATTAGATGCCAACTTATACAATCAAGTGATCATTCGAGCATGTAATATATCCAATCTTACTTTCTCCCACATGCGTCCACCCTATTCAAGAGAAAACAAAAAACATCTGGTCATGTGACCCCATGTGACTCAAAGGCTAGAGGAATTACAGCCTCATCGTGCGAAGAAATAAAAAAATAAAATATAAAAAATGAAAAATAATCTCATTTATGTTGATGTTCCCCACATGACATTTTATTGGCCCTTGTGCTAGGTGCAGTGCCACTTGAGGCAGCGATCTTCTTCTCTATACATAATTATGAGAAAAAAAATATGTTTTTTGTGCTTTTTGGATACTCATCAATTTGGGTTCGGTTTTGATATGGTTTTTATGTTAGATTTGTTTTCAATACAATCTGGTTTTCAATGGATTTTTCAATACCCTAATCCAAAACCGATTGAATAAGCCATGCATCCCATTTATTGTCATGCATCTTCTTAATAGTCTAAGCTAGGGGTGTCAATCAGTTGGTCCGGCTCGGTTTCGGTCTAGGTTGAGTTGGTTTCGGTGTGGGAAAGTTGAAACCGAAACCGAACCAATAAAGAAATTCCGGTTTCGATTTGGTTTCGGTGCGATTTGGTTTCGGTTTGTCTTTGGTTTCTTAAATCGATTTGTAACCGGGTTGGTTTTGATTTTTGGTCCAGTTTGGATTCGACTTTCCATACAAATGTATACAAAACTATGCAAATTTTGGTTTTTTTTAATGAATTTTGGAGTGTTTTGGTTTCTTACCGGTTTGGTTTCAGTTTCGGTTCGGGTTTTGAGCCGATTTTGGTTTGGTTTTGGGTTCATCTGGTTTTCTGTGCGGTTCGGTTTGGTTTTGGGGTTGCAATACTCCAAAACGAACCGAACCAATAAGGCTTCGGTTCGATTCGATCCGTGTTGTTATCGGTTTTGTCCGGCCGGTTTTACCGGTTCGGTTTAGGAATTGACACCCCTAGTCTAAGCAATGTCATTCACTCTCTTGATGGGTAATCCTTGAGATCGACATGAAAATTTTATTTTATGACTTCGCCAACTTCAGCTAAATCAAAACTTGACATATAAATCGGAGACGTCTCCATAAAATTTTAGTCCTTATCAGACCTGCTATGTGTAAGTAGATGGATTGTTTATAGATGCCCTATAGACAAACCCATCCATAATACCTGATCCTATCCAATTCTTCGTTATTTTAAACTATCTAATGTTGTTTGTTTGGGATTTCTATTTACAGGTGCTTATTGTAGGTGGCTCAGAAAGCACATCCCACTCCTTAACATGGGCTCTTTCCTTACTATTAAACCATCCCCACAAATTAAAAAGAATCCAAGATGAGTTAGATGTCCATGTTGGCAAAGATAGACATGTGGACGAATCAGATATAAAGAACCTTGTGTACCTCCAAGCCATTGTCAAGGAAACCTTCCGCCTATACCCACCTGGACCCGTATTGCCACGTCAAGCCATGGAAGACTGCCAATTGGGTGGGTATCATGTTCCAAAAGGCACACGTTTGCTTGTGAACATATGGAAACTACACAGAGATCCTAATGTGTGGTCAAACCCTGATGAGTTTCGCCCTGAAAGATTTCTCACTACCCATGCTAACATGGACTACAGGGGTCAACAATACGATTACATCCCATTCAGTGCTGGTAGACGGCCATGCCCTGGTGTAGCCTTGGCCACAGAAGTCTTCCACTTGTCCCTCACTCGTCTTCTTCATGGGTTTGATGTGATGAAATCTTCGCATGCACCGGTGGACATGACTGAAGGTGTTAGCATCTCTTTACCCAAAGAAGACTCTCTTCAAGTTCTTCTCACCCCACGTCTTCCTTCTAAGTTGTATGTATGAAGGCTAGACTTTAGCTTTCTATATCCCATAAATGGCTTGTGAGGCTGAGGGTTGAGAGACTCTCAATGTTAATGAACAATGATGTAGTTGAGTTCTTATTTTGTTAATATTTGATTTTTCTCATTGAAAAAGAAAACCACAAAGAAGGAAAAGTAGTATCAATTATGCTTCATACAACCTCAAATTATATATACAAAAAAAATTTTGTCCGGTAGCGTGGTGTTGCCTATGCCAGTAATCTCATTTGTCTATCTTCCCCTCTCATATGAAATGATATCGATGTCCATGGTAGGAGAGAAGAGAGATAGAATAAGAAAGTACTGGCACATACCACACTCCCAGATAGAAAACTCTTCCCCCTATATATACACATAGCAGTGAAACAAAATCGGGTTGGGCCAAGTTTCTTAAAAACCTAACCCAAAGGTCCCAAAATTCAACCTAGGCCCAACCCAACCCTATTGGGTTTATGCCTAGACCTAACCCGGCCCTAACTGATCTCAATTAGGCAGGGTTGAGCCGAGTTGGCCCTAATTGGCCCTAATTGACCCTATTTTTACCTTTTATGTCCTATGCATTAAAAAAAATAAAAGTACAAAGAAGCACTAATAGATCAATTGATCAATAACACAATTAAAATTATGAAATGCAACACGATAATAGATGTTTAGGACACCTGACCATAAGAATCAATGACAGAAATTTTATTATTCTGAATAAAAGGATAGGATGATAATCCTAAATTATATTATATAAAGAGGAAATTACATTCCCCTTCTATGTACTTTGGCTTAATATCAATCACCTCCCCTCTACTTTGAAACATATCAGCATCCTCCCTTGAGCTTCCAAGATGTTTATTTGGAGGAGTATATAACGTATTATTGTCTTGTTGATCAAGCAGTTGTAATTTGGGGTGTTTTTCGAGTTAGGGTTTCAGAATTAGTTTTCTCGTCGTTGTTTGGGTGTAATCTCTCTTCTACATAGTGAAACATCTTCTTCTTCACCTGAGAACGTAGCACACCACATCACTGTGTAAACCTTGTTAAATCTCTATGTGTTGTGCGGATCTATATTTGTTTATTTTCATATTTATTGGTATTTGCTATAACATACACAATTTTTTTCAATGAAGATATTAGTGTCATTTAACGTACGTACCCCAGAAAAATGTGTCTTGTTGATGTATCTTGACTTATTTTTGAAAACCTTTTTGTACCCCTTAGCTTAAAAGATCTTAGAAAATTAAATAAAAGGTAATTAAAAGAAACTGTCAAATTCAAAATACACCTATATAGAAATGTCATTCAGACATTCTCAATATATATCATAACTTTTCTGAAAATCAGGGTAAATTTACATGTTATATATTCACTATGTATCCAATGATACAGGCGATTCACAACCTCAAATCCTAAAATTGCTATTTTTTTACTGAGGATCGATTCTAAGTTAATTGGACCAGGTTAAATACTGGTATTGGATTAGTCGGATCAGCCAAAGCGTATTAAGTAAGATCGGATGGATTTTATTGGGATCGACTAAGGCCGATTCTGATACTTGGCCAATCTTAGATCAGGTATCGATATTAGATCAAGGTAAAAAATTGAAAAAAAAAATTATGAAAAGTAGTGGTCATTAAAATTGATCAATCCGGACCTCTGTTAGTTAAAACGGGAATGGCAAAAAAACATTGTTCGGTACGGGCATGTTTTAAACGGATTAAAACGTGAATGAGATGGTCAAAAATACGATCAAATAAGGTAAAAACGGGAAAAAATAAAAAACGGACAATACGTGTTTTAAACGTTTATATTTAAATAATACGGTGTCAAAAAAAGGGCAATATATAGACATAAATTGGTATAATAATTCTCTAAATACCTAGATAACAATAAAAAGAAATATAGATAATATTCATTTGAAGTTTTAAACGCGTTTTAAACGCGTATCCATTTTTAATATCCTTTTTTTTACTATCAAAAAAACGGATACGCGTTTAAAACTTCAAATAGCCCCGTTATCATTTTTTACCGACTTTCTGTGAAAAATTCGGCAAACGGCATTTAAAACGATAAAAAAAAGAGGACGACGTTTTAAACGCGAATAAATTAACAAAGATCCGGACCAATCAGACTTTGCTGGATATTTCTGGTTTCACCCACAAATCGCTGGAAAAATAATGTTTTGTAAGGACTTTGGTAAACCAAAGCCATTGAAACCTGGTCGTATTGCTTTGGATTGCCATCCTTTTCCTCCAAGCGGGTGGCAAAAAATTTAAAGAGAGAATTAACCAACCCAATAAACTTCAATATAGTAAATGTCAACGTCGTGGCTTGAGAACTTTTAACTATTGGGTCCTCCCCACAAGTCAATAAGAGGGGGACATGAAATTAATTGTTTTTCGTCCTTTTGTCAATTAAAGAGAGGAGGAGTATTTTTTTTTTTTTTTTTTAATTCAAAGATCTTTGAATTCATGAACGAGTTGGTGTCGGCAGAATTGAGAAAGAAAATTTACATCTAGAAATTTTTACACCTCTTTCTCCACACTCAGAAAGATTTATATGGTTCGACTATACCTACATCCATGAATATAATTGAGATTTCTTTACTATGAGAGAAGAGAACATGAGTACAAGTAATATACTTTGGATTTAAACCAAGTTCAACCTTGTATATAAAACTGGATACCTTTTATATACTCTTTCTCAATTCATAATCTCAAACCCTTTAAGGATGCTATACTCCGACCTACTCACAACTCTAATATCTTGTGTATTCATTGTACTTGTTCTATTTATATCTCTCATCCTCACCAAAGAGAAGAAAGAAACCTCTACATCCTCTGCAGCCACCGTATTGGTGCAGTAAATATTCGATGGCTAAAAACCCCTTGGAGCCTAGATACTCCCAACTGTCAGATGTTCACTGTACCATTGCTATAGAAGATGTGAATTTGGAGAAACAATTCATTTGGTTTGAAAAAATGGGAATTTACCATCACTCCCCTACACTTGGCCTATATTTACTAAAACTCTCCTTGGCCTATATTAAAAAATGAGAATTTAATATCCTTGATGATTGGATGAGACAAAATTTGTAAGTGGTTTCGTTCAAATCATGTTTTGAATCAATCAATTTGAAAAAAATGTAATAAGTTACAAGTGAAAATGAAGGGTAATCTAGGTATTCAAAAGAGCAGGGGAGAAAGATATTTAAAAATAAAAAAGTAGGGGAGCATCAGTAAAAAAATAAAAGGTATAAGAGTTTTAGTAAATATAGGCCAAGTGTAGGGGAGTGATAGTAAATTTCCTTTTTTTCAAACAAAATGAATTGTTTCTCCAAGTTCACATCTTCTATAGCAATGGTACAGTGAACATCTGACAGTTGAGAGTATCTGGGCTCCAAGGGGTTTTTAACCACCAAATATTTACTGCACCAATACGGTGGCTGCAAAGGATGTAGAGGCTTCTTCCTTCTCTTTGGCGAGGATGAAAGATACAAATAGGACAAGTACAATGAGTACACAGGAGTTTAGAGTTGTGAGTAGGTCGGAGTTTAGGGTTCTTAAAGGGTTTGAGATTATGAATTAAGAAAGAGTATACAAAAGGTATCCAGTTTTATATACAAGGTTGGGTTTGGTTTAAATCCAAAGTATATTGCTTGTACTTTGTGTTCTCCTCTCATATTAAAGAAGTCTCAGTTACATTCATGGATGTAGGCATAGTCGAACCATATAAATCTTTCTGAGTGTGGCGAAAGACCACTCTGCTTCTCATTAGTCATGTGGTGGGTGTTCTCTCGTTCACTGGTACTTTCAACCATCACTTTCACTTTAATCCAAGAGTCTCTCTCTCTCTCTCTCTCTCTCTCTCTCTCTCTCTCTCTCTAGTTGAGCCTTAAGAAAAAATGTGGGCAGGGTAGCAGAGAAAGTGGGGTGGGGCAGGGACAGGGGAGGGCTAGGGGGTTTCAGATCTGGCCGGGATTAAAGGGAAGAGTGGGGCGGGATGATGGACATGGTGATCAGAGATTGGAAGGTGGAGAAAGTCAAGGGTAAAACTATCAAGAAATCTACATGGTGATCAGAGATTGGAAGGTGGAGAAAGTCAAGGGTAAAACTATCAAGAAATCTACATGGTTTGGGGAGGAACACTCTATTAGATAGTTTGAAAAACTAAAACTCAATTTTTTGTAATTTTATTAAATAAAATAATAAGTAAATACTTTGATAAAGAAAAAATTAATTTTGAGTAATCTTATACTTTGAGCAGACTCAAGCAAAAGGAGGGAGGAAGCTATAAGTTTGGAGCAATCCTGAAGAATTATAATATCTATTTTTTGATAAAAATACCACATCGTGACCTTTGAATATAATACCCTATTTTTTGCGCAAACATCATCCCCGGTATTGACTTTTGGCTCAGGCCTATTAACAAAGTGGTCATTTCTCTGAGGTATATAACCTTTAAAATCATGAACAGTAAAACTAACAAAACATTAGATGGATGTAATGTAGATATAAAGTCTATCCGATATGTTTCTCTTTTACTTCTCATAAAAAAGAATTTGACGCATCCTTTAAAATGTAAGCTAATATATAATTCACCTATTTTTTTAATCATGTGGCATAATTTTCTTGGACTAATGATTGGGGTATAGGGACTTTAAAAAAACTCAGGATACCCACTTCATCCGAGCTCACCATGTGGATATCTAGCGGTGCAAATTAAGTGTCCTTAGAACCGAGTCAAATAATCTCAGAATCGTTCAGAATTGCCCTGATTTGGTATAACTTCGTCAAGCTCAGAATTTACAGAATTGGAAACATGTGGAAGCTCCGAAGACTTTAATTCTTTTAAAGTCCAATCAGTGGGGTACCCCAGGAATGGACCTCATTTAAGTAGGTGTAAAGACTCGTATATCTAGCGACTGGGGTCTGTGTCGGCAAGTTTTTGTGACGTTCTTCTTAGTTAGGAACACTCCTTTCGTACTGATAGGACTGAAGGTCATACCCCACGATCCCACACCATCTTGCCCAAAATGCTTATAATGGCCGAATAGGGTTGTCAAATCCGAGCCCAAATCGATTCAAAAAACCAAAATTGAATCGAATCTATATTTTATTGATTTGGTTTTAGATTGGGTATTGTGGAACCAACTTGATCAAAATCACATCGAATATGAAAACCAGATTGAAACCAAACCCAAATTAATATAAAGTTGATAGGAAACCTATATCAACCCAAAAATCATAAAAATGTTTTTTTTTTTCCAATAATTATGTATATAAGGAAAAAGGAGCAAGGCCCTTGCCTCCAAACCCAAGCCCTACAAAATGATTGGCCCACCATCTCCTATGAAAGATACAAATTTCACCTTCGTTGATTTTTCAACAGACGTTTCTTATTGGCCCTTGTGCTGATGCTAGAGCTATGTACGCTCCTAGATAGAAAACTTTCCCCTTTATGTATATATACATAATAGTAATAATAATCCAAAATCAAACTGAATTGAAATTGATAACAAACTAATTAGAGAAAATTGAACTAAATCAAATCCAAATTGGACCAAAACCAAATCGAACTAAAACTCATAACAAACTAATGAGAGAAAATTGAACTAAACCGGCCGAACCTAAACCTCCCCCCATTGGTTTGGTTTGGATTCACCCCTACTCACACCGAAACAAATTCAACCTGATTGAAACCGGAGCAAACCGACCAATTGCTGAACCAATACTATGACCTCAGAAGTCAGACCGCCCAAAAATCTGATCTATTCTTCTTAACTGGCCAACCCATAGACCAGTGAAGAGCCGTAACTGTGACATCACGATCCTTGGTCAAACTTTATGAGATCATGGTCAGCACGTGTAGTGGTCCCGATTTCTTCCCACCGACCAAAACCCCCAAACAAGAAAAAGAGCGCACCGATTACCATCATCCATTAGATACTTCTATTCATATTTACCATAGTACCCTTCAGATGCTTTTTCTTCGTCGGTTGTTGTACATAGTTTTGCATAGATCAGTACCCTGTGGAACCTTGGATCGGAATAAATGGCGGGGCCTACCAAGGAAAAATCTATCCCAGAGTCTCGTAATATCTCCTTTGCCCTTTATTAACAAAACAGTTAAACCATTAAGGCCAGGCTGAGTATATTTTCTCCTCTTCCAAAATTAAAAATTAAGAAACAAATGTACTCTTTAAGAAGGTAAAGCTTACTAAGACATCCTGAGATTTGATTAGCTTCACTATCTAGCCGCACTGTCTAGCTCTCTCTCTCTCACTTGTCGTCCATTTATGCTCCACTTAGAACTCCATTGGAAATTTTTGGGATTTTTCAGTTGCTGTCGAGATCCGATTCAGTTATTGTCACCATTGAAGAACATTTGGCGGTACAGGTTAGTGCATTTCATTTAATGTTTGCTTTTAATGAACTGGTTCTTTGTTTCTCTTTCCTTTTATGTATTCAGCTCAAGGAGAACATCATAATATGTTGTTTTTTTCTTTAGATCTAATTGAATTATTGTTAGAGATTGGTGGATCTGATTGGTTCCATATTTATTGATATCGAATTCCATGTTGGATCTCTGAGTTCGTCTTGGACTTGAGTTTGGAAAGTTTGATTCTTGTGTTCGTTGGAAAAATTAGGTTTTTTTTTCGGATCTACGAATTCTAGCTCATTGAGTCATTGAAGGAGTTATACGTTTTCCTTTGTTTGAGTGAGCTATTACTGTATTGGTTTCTTCACTTTCTTGGTTCCGAATGGTTGAAGAACGAAATGAAATCGTGGAAAGCGAAGCCAAATTACAAAATTTGTTCCTTTTGTTAAATTGTTATATAATTATTGTTATTTTGAGGGTGTGTATTGCCGACACACGGATTTCTGAACAAGTCGTTTCATCACTCTCTTTCGCTGCTTTTGTGAGTCGCTTTTTTGTTTGTGGGTGTCGGTGGTTGATGGTAAATCTCAGAATACACCAGTGCGTAGTTTCTGCTAATTACCATGCACCTGGCCTTGCCTAATTATAATGCAGTTCTAAGGCCTGAAGGTCATATTGGTCCTGGTCAACTAGACTGAATTGTCCCTCCCTTCCTCAACCTTTGTTTTTGGAATCAAGTTTCGGATTTCCTAGGTATGACAAGAAATATCCTATTAGCATTATCCTTAAATTCATTCTATAGGATCCCTTGATCCAACATTAGTTTCTTATAATGGAATGTCTTGGATGACTTTGCTTCATATGAGTTGTGGATTTTGCTGATAGCTTCTGTTTTGGGCTTTTACAGTGTTGTGCTTCAAGCTGACGTTTCTTGCCTGGATCACTGATAACTGCAAATAATCCCATCTTATACGTTGAAATTTTCAAGATTGTAGGCATAATTGGACCACTACTAAGGAACATTGGATTTAGCTTGGATATTGAAGGCCTCTAGTGTTAGTCTTTGGCATGGTGCAGTACAGTTCTCTCTTTGTGACCTTTTGATGCTAGTGAATTTATAACAACCACTTTGTTGTAAGAACTCATCACGAATCAAATATGAGGGGAAGAACTGATGGAGTCCAAAAGAAGCGATTGATCACTGCCTTGTGTTGTGTGTCAATCTTTCTTGTTTTTATCTTTGTCTATTATGGATCACTTTTTGGTACCCAAATGCATAATGGGGCTTCGGCTCTGGAATATGGAAGTAGATCCTTAAGAAAATTGGGGTCGTCTTATTTGGGCGGTGATGAATATGGTGATCTTGGAAACAAGCAAGAGGAATCTTCCTCCAAGTTTGTGCTTGGAGACGGGGAGGATGACATTGTGCCAAAGAGCTTCCCTGTAAGATCCCTCCCCCTATTGATCTTTCTTTTCTTCCTAAACCTTTGCTGGCAATTCGTTCTCCTTCCCGACCCCCACCTACAATTTGAGTGTAATAGCTTTTTCAACTTTTATTTTAGTTGTAGGCTTAACAATATTCCGTACTTAAATTTCTGCCTTGAAGGTTTGTGATGATCGACATTCAGAGCTAATTCCCTGCCTGGACAGAAACCTTATTTACCAAATGAGATTGAAGCTAGATTTGTCTTTGATGGAGCACTATGAAAGACATTGCCCTCCACCTGAAAGGCGCTACAATTGCTTGATTCCTCCTCCATCAGGCTACAAGGTTGAATCATGCTTTAGTGTAATTTAAGATTATTCAAAAATTGAGTTACATTAGAAATAAAACTGAAGAAATTTTCATTCCCTGTGTTTTTTTTTCTTTTTCTTTTTCTTTTATGTGATATGCATAAAATGTTAGATGATCTGTCTTGGTTGACTATTATAGATCCCAATCAAGTGGCCAAGAAGCAGAGATGAAGTATGGAAAGCAAACATTCCTCATACTCACCTTGCGCATGAGAAGTCTGACCAGAACTGGATGGTTGTCAAAGGTGAAAAGATTGTCTTTCCTGGAGGTGGCACTCATTTTCATTATGGAGCTGACAAATATATTGCTTCCATTGCAAATGTAAGACAGTTTATTTTTTAATTGTATTATGAGGCAAGGAAAAGAAAGAACTAGTCCTTTCTTTGGTTCAATTGCATGGCTGTTTAGCAGTATAGTATGTTGGGAATTGCTTTTCTCAACTGCTACTGAAAAATTATGAATTTGTAATGAATTATGGTATTGTAATTTCATGAATATGTTTGTCCTTTCAACAGAATTTTATTTGATTACCATTTTTTGGGGATATATATATATATATATATATATATTTTTTTTTTTATTGTGATTGCTTTTAACTTAAAAGATGTCTTGGACTGCATAAGTGTAGTAATCATCTAACTTCTGGTTTGTCTTTTCAGATGCTCAACTTTTCAAACAATAATTTGAACAATGAGGGAAGGATCCGCACAGTGCTCGATGTGGGCTGTGGAGTTGCAAGTTTTGGAGCATATCTTCTTTCATCTGATATCATAGCAATGTCTTTGGCACCCAATGACGTACATCAAAACCAGATCCAGTTTGCTCTGGAGAGGGGAATTCCTGCATACCTTGCTGTCTTAGGGACAAAGAGGCTTCCTTATCCAAGTAGATCCTTTGAATTTGCTCACTGTTCTCGCTGTAGGATTGACTGGCTTCAACGAGATGGGATCCTTCTGCTTGAGCTAGATAGGCTGCTGCGACCAGGAGGCTATTTTGCCTACTCATCTCCTGAAGCATATGCGCAGGATGAAGAAGATCTAAGAATATGGAGAGAGATGAGTGCCCTTGTGGAACGCATGTGTTGGAAAATTGCAGCCAAGAGAAACCAAACTGTCATTTGGGTTAAACCACTGACAAATGACTGTTACATGGAAAGAGAGCCTGGTACCCAACCTCCTCTCTGCAGATCTGATGATGATGCAGATGCGGCATGGGGTGTGCAAATGGAAACTTGCATAACACCTTATTCAGACCGTGAGTAACCCCCCTAATCTTCCCATGTCATGGTCTCTGAGTTTTACTTATGTATTTTGTATTTTGACTTGGGTGATTAAAATTCTTAAGGTTGTTTACAGATCTAATGGAAAAATAATTGCTCAATTCTGTTTAACATATTGAGCATTATTGAACCGCACTCTTGTTTTCCATATGCATGGCCTTACCTAGTCAGCTTTTATATCTAGAACAACTGTGTCCGTATTGGGCTTCGAACTTGTTTTTCTGTCAATCCCATATATATATATATATATTTAAATCATGTAACTCTATTTCATAATCTTGTAGGGTCTTGAATACTTCTAGCCAGAACTATGCTTGGATTAATCTATATCCTAAAGATATTATCCTACAATGTTTAAAGGTTATGTTTGGATTTGTTAGTCACCTACTTGAATGTTGTTTGAAGTCCAATTTTTTACTAAAGTCTATAACCCTTTTCACTGTTATTTTGCACTACAGCTTAATTTTAAGGATGCCAAGATAGATTTCCTGTGAAAATGTAGGTTGATTTTTTGTTAGGAAAATGGTTTTTTAACACTGATAGAAGGATAAAGATTATACGCTTCCTGCTTCTAATATAACAGGTGTCCAAGCAGAAAAATCAAGAGGAAAAGGGTTTTCTAAGCCCATGAATTGGATGGACTATGGCCATTTATAAGAGACATGGCTACTGGTAAGATGAAAAGCCTTTCCTTCCATTGCTGTTGATGTCAATGACCTACAAAGTAAAAAGTGGCCTCTTGGTTTACAGGGAGACATGCCCTTTCTACTTGTTCTATTTGATAATTCATTTTTATTGGTTTGTGTCTGAACTGTAAGAAGTTTCCTCTAAGAGTTTCACATGTTTGACTTCTGCTTATGCATTGTCACCTGATAATATTTTCTCACTGATTTGAGGTTCACATTTAAACGTGTATCAACTTTCCATCTTCTTGATTTTATCAGAAATTCACCGCGACAGTGGTAGTGCATTGGCTCCTTGGCCAGCTCGATTAACTTCTCCTCCTCCACGTCTTGCGGATTTTGGCTATTCCAATGAAATGTTTGAAAAGGACATGGTAATTCCTGTCAACCATTTCTCATCTGCATGTAGTTGTCTGTGCACTTAAGGAGAACTTGGGGTTTTATTGGTTCAATTTGGTGCAGGAAGTTTGGAGACTGAGGGTTGAGAGTTACTGGAACATTTTGGGTCGAAAGACTAAGCCTGGCTCTCTGAGGAATGTGATGGACATGAAGGCAAACTTAGGGTCTTTTGCAGCTGCTCTGAAAAGCAAAAATGTATGGGTGATGAATGTTGTGCCAGAAGATGGACCAAACACACTCAAGATAATATATGACAGGGGCCTGATAGGCACTATACACAATTGGTATGCAACGAACTCTTGAAATATTATTATTACCTAGTTTCTTTGGAAAGACACAACAGGCATCATTTTCCCAACCCTTGTGGTGGCAGTAATATATGCATGAACATGACTCTTAAATCCAAGAGGGATTTTTTTTTTTTTAACCTAAAATTAGAAAATTTTAGTTCAACTGAATTTGCTAAAGATGCGAAATGTTAAGTAAACAAGCTCCTTTATTTTATCAATGATCCATGTCATTTTAGGCTTCCAGAATGCCACTGAATCCAGGCAGTTCTAATTTATTGCTCAAAATTGGTAGGGTTTCAATGACTCGTGTAATCATTATTGCTTTCTTTGACTATTCTGTAATGCATACTGGTAGAAAAACCAAAGGGGCGTATTAAATTGGTGTTAATTTGGTTTGGAATATTTCTAATGGGTAAATTTCCAGAGTTATTTTTTTCTTTCAATAAATTTTATTAGTCATAATTAGAATATAATAACCTTTCTAATTTCTACTTGTGAATGGGGAATTTCCCATTTAATTACTCGTCAATCTTTCTGCCTGTTTTTTGTCTATGCCCTATGGCAATTCTTGTGTTCTTGTGATTCTTGTTTGTAATTACTGAATTGAGGAATCAATGGCTTTACACCGGGCTTTGAGGACAAACTTGAATCTGGATTCTAGTCTTCTAGAGTCTGAAGAATCATAGTCAGAATCCCATCCAATTAACATAATGACTCCCTCTTAAGCTTTGATTAAACAGAACTGAAACAGAAAATTTTAATCAGACTTCTTGGATCTTGCTGTTGACAGGTGTGAAGCCTTCTCTACCTATCCTCGGACTTATGATCTTCTTCATGCCTGGACTGTCTTCTCTGACATCGAGAAAAAAGAATGTAGTGCAGAGGATCTGCTTATAGAGATGGACCGTATACTAAGACCTTCTGGTTTCATAATTATCCGGGATAAGCGACCAGTGGTGGAGTATATTAAAAAGTATTTATCAGCATTGCACTGGGAAGGGGTGGGAACTGCTGACCCCGAATCGGATTCAGAGCACGATGAGGATGAGATGCTTATTATTCAGAAGAAGATGCCGCGGGTGAGAAGCGAGAGCCTTAGGGATTTTGCATCATAATTTTGTTATGTTCATCTTTACCGTTTATTTTATAACCTCACCCACTCAGGGTCCAACCAAGCAAGCATGGCCCAAGTGATGTTGATGGTAAATCAATTTTTCTCCCCCTTGTGTAATATTCAGTGATGTTTTGAAATTTTATATTTTTCTTTCATAATGTAGTTTAGGCTGTCAGCCACAGTTACACATTATTTGTCCATTAGATACGGTAATTATGAGATTAAATTCTTTTTGCCGACAAATGCAACTCCAGCGGATTCCAGTAACCATCGAAACAATGGAATAGAATGGATAAGAAAAGTGTTCTTATATGATTATAAATGTTGTTGTTCCAATACTAATCACATGCTTTTGTGAGTTTGTAAGGTTAGCTGTGGCCACTTAATAAATATCCTTTCATGCTCTTGAATGTTCCATTGTTTTATTTTATCATTTAGCAAACTCTATTTGAGCTGAATTTGGCATCTGAGTAAAGAATTTTGAGATTTGACTTCATATGGTAGTGTCACCTAGTGAGTTGACCCACCAAAGAACTTACTCTAATGTGTCAACTTCCAATGGTGCTTAAACATGGTAACTTGGCGGGCCATGAGGGGTAATGAGCAAGTCCATGTTATATAAAATTACCCATCTCACTAGTCCAGTTTCTACTTGCAATGAATTCAAGTAGTTCTGGTTCTCACAAAAAAACAGTAGTTAAAGCTGGCTACTTTAGTTGAGCCTAAACCCCAAGAGATTTGGAATTCGAGACTGCTCCTATTATAGTTTAGGAAAACCCAAACACAACCCCCCTTCCCCATAAACCAAACAACCCCCCTTCTCCCATAAACCAAGGTTTTAAAATTTGGGATCGATGATGGTCAATATCTATTTAAATTGAACAGATTTATTATTATTATTTTTCTTCGTATCAGGATAGGATTGGTCAAGGTAGATATCAATTCGATTCAGCAGACACTGGTCTGATCTGAATTTTTGAACCATGCCCCCAACTCCACCGGTGATGATGTGATGTGGAGGCTGCTTAAACAACAAAGTTCCAATTATTAACAGTTAATAGTCTTTGGTTTACCTAAGACCCATGGAGGAAGGGGAAGAAGATAAATAGGACAGAAATATAGCTGGATCGAATACGAAGCAAATATAGCACTATCTGCATTTTAATCTGATTATCAATTCCGATATTTGAATTCCAATCTGGCCCATATCAAATTCGATTACTAATGTTTTCTAGTTAATATCCGATTTAAATTAGAAATTATCAAACGTATATCAACATCCAATTATGGATATTGATTCGAAATTAATATCCGATGAGTTAAAAAATTGTAGGTGGTACTATCAACCAGACTCATGATACTCAATTATAGGAATGCCCGGTGCAAGGGTCACACTCTTGGATAGAGTTCATTTTTCTTTAAATTATAATGTGGAAGTAGCCCTAAAGCTAAGAATGAATGTCAATGAAGAGAATAAACTTAAAAATTTCCTGATTTGCACTCTCACCTGTATCCCCATTCATCACCACACCAAGTAATCTCCTTCGATCATGTCGTCTTAATTAACGATTAAATCATTTCATTATGCACCAAAGAAAAGCTAGGGAAAGATGTCTCTCTATTTGTAATGAATATCCGTAGAATCATTTTAAGCAACTAATTAGTTAATAAACGAGCCAGGTTAAATTTAATACAGTACCAAAAAATAAAGGAAGAAGTTTTGTGGCAGTAAAGGGAAGATACCGAAATTCCTCATGAAAAATATTAAAACCCATGTTTGCCCAAGGTGACTGGAGAGGTAAAAAATCCCAGTTTGAGATAAGACACTTTTGGCCGTTATAATCCAAGATTTTTGAGAAAACTAAACCAATGATAAAATTAAGGATAGAGTTTTCCTTTAGCCATGGGAAATGGGAGTACATTCAAATGCAAGGGGAACATACTAAAACCCTATAAGGGTTTGTGAACCCTAAGATGGAGTGATGAACGTTCTAACCTAATAGAGGAAATTTTCTAAAAGTAACCGAAGGATGGCAATTATCTAAATCATCAGAAGAAAAAAGTTATGATTATGAAGCGCAACCATTTGATGGAATGTTTGTTATGTCATAATAAAATATAATGTAGTAATCAACTTACAACAAAAACTTAGCCTCAGCCCAATTAAATGGAGTCGGCTATATGGACATGATCAATGATAAAATAATAATAATAATAATAATAATGGAGTTCATTAGGTTGCCACCAAATGCACTTCCAAAGCCTAGGTTTACAAAGGAAATTTTTATGTGGAACAATCTTAGAACCAGTGGAGTTTTCAAAGATAAAGGCATAAAATCATCATTAAGTCACAAGTAAATTATGACATTTGCCGAATATTCATCCGTATGAATCCAAGTAATTAAATATACATTGTTACCTCAGAACTATAATTTCTTTGATTTTTCTTGAAACAGAATGCTAGAGCTTTCTCTTTTTTTCTGCATTATATTTAAATCAATCGGTATTAGTCGTTGGAAGCTATATTCTATATTAGTTATTGATGAAATGCCTTTTGTGGGTGATAGGACCTAAATAGAATAAAAATCGAAACCAAATCAAATCAAATCGAGGTCAATTGGATTTTTAAAATGTATTCATACTCTCAATTTGGTTCAGTTTTTATTTTTATATTTTGTATTTTAAACCGAACCAAAATCAAACCTAATAACGGAAATCGAACCAATTGTCACCCTTAAATATTAATTGTCTTTTTCCTTTTATTTTTGGCAACGGTTTCATCAATAAGGCAGAATCTGAGATGATGAGAGAGAGAGAGATTCAGTGTTGTCCCACAACCAAGAATGTGTGAGGCGTGTGAAAACATCCCACACCCTCTTAAGTTTGCATTTTGAAGAGAAACTTAGTGGCGCCAACACTCTGCAAATCACACGTAACGGTCAAATGGCAAAATAAAGTGAGTAGCACAACTCGGTCCCTTGCTCGGACTAAGAAGCGTCGAGATCAGCTCTGAGCATCTGACTCGATGCGTCACGTAACCAATGTCAGAAACTTTCATATATTGAAGTCACCCTCCATTTTCCGAGTAAAATTCTCTAATATTTCGCAGCCGAACGAGCAACTAGATCAGAATATTCAGCTCGGATTTATTCCAGAGAGTAACTTATACACTCGTCTCATCAAAGCATGCTTGCAAGAATGCAAATTGATTCAATCCCATCGTTTGCTCGACCAAATGCCTCAACAAAAACAAAAATCATACAAAAATAGTAAAGTTTTACATGCCCAGATAGTGAAAGTTGGGCTTGGATTGAGCGGGAAGTTGGGAAACGTAATTGTCGATTTGTATTCCAAGTGTGGGAATGTGGATTTTGCCCAAAAGTTGTTTGATCGGCTCGATAGGAGAGATGGGTTGGCTTGGAATTCAATCTTATCTCTGTACTCAAGGTGTGGAAAGCTGGAAGATATCATTTTGGCTTTTGGGTCAATGTGGAATTCCTGCACACCACCAAATCAATTCACGTTTGCTATCGTCCTTTCTGCTTGTGGAAGACTAATGGCTGTTGGTCCTGGTAGGCAAGTTCATTGCAATATTATTAAGATGGGATTCGAGTTTAATTCTTTCTGTGAAGGTTCTTTGATTGATATGTATGCTAAATCTGACTATGTGACTGATGCTCGAAAAATATTTGATAGAGCTGTAGACCCTGATACAGTTTCTTGGACGGCAATGATTGCTGGTTATGTTAGAACTGGCATGCCTGAGGAAGCTCTCAAGTTGTTTAAGGAAGTGCAGGACTTGGGCCATGAACCAGATCAGGTTGCATTTGGAACTATTATCACTGCATATGTTGGTCTTCGCAGGCTCGATGATGCATGCCGTGTATTTGCTCAAATGCCCAACCCAAATGTTGTAGCATGGAATGTGATGATCTCAGGACATGCTCAGAGTGGTTACAGTGTTGAAGCAATTAATTTCTTCCATGATATGCGAGCTTCTGGTGTAAAATTCACAAGGTCGACATTAGGAAGTGTTTTGAGTGCCATTGCCAGCCTAGCCGCTCTTGATCAGGGACTGCAGGTTCATTCTGAGGCAATCAGACTCGGATTGGATTCTAATGTTTTTGTTGGAAGTGCTTTAATCAATATGTATGCCAAGTGTCAAACTATGGAAGATGCAAGGAAAGTCTTTGACTCAGTCATTGAGAGAAACATTGTCTTGTGGAATGCAATGCTTGGAGGTTACGCAAACAATGGGTACCCATGTCAAGTCTTTGATTTGTTCTCTGATATGAGGGATTGTGGTCTCCAGCTGGATGAATTTACCTACACCAGTCTTCTCAGTGCATGTGCTTGCCTGGAAAATTTAGAGATGGGTAGACAACTGCATTCTTTTTTAATCAAGAGCAACTTTGAATCAAGTCTATTTGTGGAAAATGCCATGGTGGACATGTATGCTAAGTCTGGGGATCTAAAAGATGCAAGACAGCAATTTGAGCTTATCCATGATAGGGATAATGTTTCCTGGAATGCAATCATTGTTGGGTATGTTCATGAAGAATATGAGGATGAGGCTTTCATAATGTTTCAAAAAATGATCTTGGATGGCATTGCACCTGATGAAGTGTCCTTAGCTAGCATACTCAGCGCTTGTGCAAACATTCAAGCTCTTGAGCTAGGCAAGCAATTCCATTGTTTTGCTGTCAAATATGGTCTTGACTTGAATCTCTATGCTGGGAGTTCCCTTGTTGACATGTATGCGAAGTGTGGGGATATGCAGGCTGCGAATGTGGTTCTTGCTAGGATGCCAGAGCAGGGTGTCGTCTCCAGGAATGCTCTAATTGCAGGGTATGCTCAAAACAATGATATGGAGGAAGCAGTGAATTATTTTCAAGAAATGCAGGCAGCAGGACTGAAACCATCCAAATTCACATTTACAAGCATTTTGCCAGTATGTAGTGGGCCATCTAGAGTGGACATGGGAAGGCAAGTGCACTGTTACACAATTAAGTCTGGGTTCTTGCAGGACGATGACTTCCTGGGGATTGCACTTTTAGGCATGTACCTGAAATCCCAAAACAGTGAAGATGCAAACAAGATTTTTTCCGAGTTTCCAGATCCCAAGAGCACAGTATTGTGGACCGCTATTATTTCAGGATATGCCCAGGATGGTTACAGTGAGGAGGCATTGTGGTTCTTCCGGGAAATGCATAGCTGCAATGTTGTTGCTGATGAAGCCACTTTTGCTAGCGTGCTTAGTGCTTGTGCTTGCTCAGCTGCCTTGAAAGATGGCAGAGAGGTACATTCTCTTATCATCCGGAGTGGCTTCAACTCAGATGAGTGCATGGGCAGCGCTCTTGTAGACATGTATGCCAAATGTGGGGACATGAAAAGTTCTGTACAGAGTTTTGAGGAAATGGACTCTAAACAAGATGTTATTTCTTGGAACTCAATGATTGTTGGATTTGCAAAGAATGGATATGCAGATGATGCGCTCAAAATATTTGACCTGATGAAGCATGCACTTGTAAAGCCTGATGATGTAACATTTCTCGGTGTTTTAACTGCATGTAGCCATGCAGGTCTAATATCTGAAGGTTGTGAATTATTTGACATCATGATGAATAATTATGGGATTCAGCCAAGAGTCGATCACTATGCTTGCATGATTGATCTTCTTGGTCGTAGTGGCCATCTTAAAGAAGCAGATGAGTTTATTAAAAAACTACCATTTGAACCCAGTGCTGAGATTTGGGCCACATTTCTTGCTTCTTGTAGACAACATGGGGATTATGAACGAGGGCAGTGGGCAGCTGAGAAACTCATTGAGCTAGAACCTCAAAACTCCTCACCCTATGTTCTACTTTCTAATATATATGCTGCAGCTGGTAACTGGAATGGAGTCAACACAGTAAGGAAGGCAATGAAAGAAAGAAGTGTTAAGAAAATGCCTGGATGTAGCTGGATTGCCGTGGGAAAGAAAACAAGTATGTTTTCTGCAGCAGATAAGTTTCATCCTAATGCCAGTGAAATATATGCAGTTCTGAAGGATTTGACAGCACTGATGAAAGAAGAAGGTTATATTGTGTCTGCACATTCCGTTTTGCATGATGAAGAATGAGAGAGACCCTTCTCTTCTGTTGCCCTTGTTTGCATACTTCTGATTGGGCTAACACCATATAACCATTCCATTAAGTCAGCTATGAGTAGAATTAGTTTACATGTTAAGGATAGAAGCTACTTACATGAACAGCTGACTGGAAGACAATTAATGGTTCAAGAGGTGAAAAGCACTCTCTTAACTCAGGGAGACTGATGTATTTGAATATTCGAAGTTGCATCAGTGGGACCACTAAATTCTTTCATTATTAAAAAAGGGACCGTAACCAGATAGACAATTCCTACTTTTGCAAGGCCAGGGGAGGGGTCGATTGGTTTTGGTCTTGAACCTAGCACTTTTTTGCACAACATGGCCTCACTCATACATGAATCTGCATATTCAAACTGGTAGTCTGAGCTTTACCATCTCACAAGCGGTGGCCCCTAGACTCTTTCTTCTTTGGTGCTCGTAAATGGCCGTCCATTTTCTATTTGTCTATAGTTTTGGACATTAGCAAGCTTCAAATTTCAAATGTTTAATAAAAAAAAATCCTTGTGGTTGTAATGCATGGTCACAAGATTATAGTGCTGAAATTTTTGGGCCAGAAGAGTAATGAAGCATTTGTTGATTCTTCAAGGAAGTTAAATAACCAGGCTTCACATTCTTGTGAAAGTGGACTTTAGTTCTTCAGAAGATTCTGCAGAGGCAGTGGGCCAAGGGCATATGAACTCACCCTGCTTTTATGTAGAATCCTATGGTTTTTGCATTCCTGGTCCAAGGGGACGATATTCCTACTGTTTTTCAATACTTATAAGAAGGATGATCTTGTTGCTCACATTTTACAATGAGTGAAAATGGAAGTCTAGCTACTTCTGCCTGAGGAGGATGGGTAAAAGGAGCATCCTAGAGAGAGTAAAACCTGGAGACATATTCCAATGATTCTGGGAAACAGCATTTACCAATAGCAATATTATGTTCTGAAAGAAGTACTCTCTCATGTGGATACATTATATAACTACGAGGGACCAGGGTGCGGATACAAAGATGGGTTCAACACTATGAAAAGCACTTTGACCAACCGGTCTCCTGCGATAAATATGACTTCGGATATTCTCCAGCTAGTGGAGCTCAGAGAAGGTTCACTGCAAGTTGCATTGTCATCGTCTCAAATCTGCAAAAAGGTACATTGTTATTATTATTATTTTTAGCCTTCATATTAGGTGATTCAGGACTTTTACATTGTCTTGTTGGATCTCTGAATTCGTCTTGCACTTGAGTTTGGAAAGTTTGATCCTTGTGTTTATTGACAGAAGTAGGTTTTTCCTTTTTTCCTTCTTCTGTGGTTTATTCCAGATCTACAAGTTCTAGCTTATTGAGTTATTTAAGGAGCTATATGATTTCCTTAGTCTTTTTTTTTTTTTTTCGGGTGGGAGGGTGGGAAATTGTGGACACAGATTTCTGTTCAGTCATTTTCATCACTGTATTTCGCTGCTTTGGTGAGCCACTTTTTTGCTTGTGGGTGGATGTCAGATCTCAGAATACACCAGTGCTTGGTTTCTGCTAATTATCATGCACCTCAGATGGGTCATGTCTGACTGGGATCATGGATTCCAAATGGATAGATAGCACGGCCTTGCCTAAGAAGGCTTTATTTGCAATCAGTGTAGTTATTCATATTTATAGCTTCTATACTACTTTTTTATTTGAATTTCTTCAATGTTTTCTGTAATGTATTGGCTACTTGGTTTGTTTCCATTGTGATTTCTTCTTGTTAGATCAAACACCAAGAAATACGAAAATAAATAAACAAAAGATCCGCACAACACAAAGATTTAACGAGGTTCACACACCATGGTGATGTGCTACGTCCTCGGGCAAAGAAAAAGATGTTTCACTATGCAAAAGAGAGATTACACCCAAGCAGCAGCGAGAAAACTCACCCTGAAACCCTAGCTCTATAAAACCCCCAAAATACAACGATTTTCTCAACAAGACAATAGTACATTATATGCTTCAAGTCGCGGGTCGACTCATCAGGTCGCAGTCGATCCGGTCAAACCATACCGTAGCCCCCGCACACAGATCTCAGAAAACTTCTCATTCGGGTCACCACCAAAATATGTCGGAGCGGGTCAATCTTTAAAACGGGTCAAAAATTCGAGACAAACTTAACACTTCTCCATGTCATGTTTAACATATTTGTCAACCTTCATCTTGCTTAATTCAGTTCCAAGGCCTGTAAGTCTTATTCATCATGGTCAACTAAACTGAATTTCCCCTCCCATCCCCAACCTTTGTTTTTGGAATTGAGGTTCTGATTTCCTAGGTATGACAAGAAATGTCATATGAACTGTAAAACAGTCCTTAATTTCATTCTGTAGGAATCCTTGTTCCGACTTTAGATTCTGGTAATGGAATGCCCTGTCTTGACTAGGACTTGTGGATTTTGCTGATAGCTACTGTGTTGGGCTTTTGCAATGTTGTGCTTCAAGCTGACGTTTCTTGCCTGGCTCACTGATGACTGCAAATAATCCAATCTTATACGTTGAAAAATTCAAGATTTTAGGTATAATTGAAGCACTACTAGGGAACACTGGATTTAGCTTGGATATTGAAAGTCTCTAGTGTTAGTCATTGGCACGGTGCAGCACACAGTTCTCTCTTTGTGATCTTTTGATCCTAGTGGAACTATAACAACCACTTTGTTTTATGGTCTCATCACCAATCAAATATGAGGGGAAAAACTGATGGAATGCAAAAGAAGTGATTGATCACTGCCTTGTGTTGTGTGTCAATCTTTCTTGCTTGTATCTTTGTTTATTATGGATCACTTTTTGGTACCCGAATGCATCATGGGGCATCGGCTCTGGAATAGGGAAGTTGATCCTTGATAAAATTGGGGTTATCTTATCTGGGTTGTGATAAAAACGCTGATCTTGGAAACAAGCAAGAGAAATCTTCCTCCAAGTTTGGGCTTGGAGACGGGGAGGATGACATAGTGCCAAATTCCCTCTAAGATCCACCCTCCCCCTATTTATCTTTTTCTTTTTAACCTATACTAGCATTTAGTTCTCCTCTCCAATTGCCACCTACAACTTGATGTAATAGCTTTTCAGGTTTTATTTGAGTTGTAGCCTTAGCAATATTCCATACTTAAATTTCTGCCTTGAAGGTTTGTGATGATCGACATTCAGAGATAATTCCCTGCCTAGACAGAAACCTTATATACCAAATGAGACTGAAGCTGGATTTGCCTTTGGTGGAGCACTATGAAAGACATTGCCCTCCACCTGAAAGGTGCTACAATTGCTTTATTCCTCCACCAGGCTACAAGGTTGAATCATACTCTAGCGTAATGTAAGATCATTCAAAAATCTGAGTTACACAAGAAATAAAACTGAAGACAGTTTCACCCCTTGTGTGTTCATTTTTTCTGTGAAATGCATAAAATGTCAATTCATCTGATTCTTGATTGAAGGAGCTAAAGGAGTTATGGAAGGCCTAAATTGACCATAGTTGTGAGGAATGACATGCAGTGCCTAGGTCTTGTCCCAAGTATGACCTCAAATAGAGCCGATTGGAGGGCAAGGATCCATGTTGCCAACCCTAGTTAGTTAAGATTATCCTGTCTTGCTGGCGCTGGGCTTCTTTCCTTTTACTATCTTTTTACTCTCTTTTATTACTTCCATTTCTCCTTTTTGTTTTTGCTCGGATCCATATAGCCAACTCCATTTAGTTGGGATAAGCATGGTTTAAGTTCTCGCTGAGATCGCTAATATCTCTCTTTTTCAAAAAGGCGAGACGAGATGTATGGTGAATTATAATTGTACAAAAACTCGATTGTGATCTCGAGATCTCACCTATATATCGCCTCTCTCTCTCTCTCTCTACTATTTTGAAGAAAAAAACACTAAGGAGCAAGGATTTTTGAGCTTTTTCTTGAGGATCTCCACTCCTACACTCATTGAAGCTTAAAGATTGGAGAATATTACCTCATCATCCACATTTGGAGTTACTTCAATTTTCAAGGTATGTGAATGTGACTCATCAATCCCTAATGTTAATTGTTAAACAATTAAGTAATTATCTATGATGTCTTTTAAATTCCTATGATTATGTGTGTTGATTGTGGAATGTGCCACAATAGAGCATACGGCCTAGGGTCCAAAGACTCGGAGACTACTTACATAAGATATGACGTCAAAGTACCATTTTAGGTTTAATATAAAAAAAAAAATTGTTTTTTCCATTGTGTTGAGAAGGCCTAAAATAGGGTAAATACCAAGTTTCAAGGGCTACAAAGACCATATGGCCACCAAGACCAACCACCAAGTTGACGGGGAAAAAATTCATGATCTCGGCGAGATCTCTCTTTTTTGGATCAGTGAGATGGGGGGCAAGAGCGAGATCGAGATCTTAAACCTTGGGAATGAGACTGAGTTTGTTATTGTTGCATAGAATGTGAATTTATTTGTCATGGCTGACTATTTTATATCCCAATTACGTGACTAAGAAGCAGAGATGAAGGATGGAAAGAAAACATTCCTCATACGCATCTTGCGCACGAGAAGTCTAACCAGAACTGGATGGTTGCCAAAGGTGAAAAGATTGTCTTTCCTGGAGGTGTCACTCATTTTCATTATGGAGCTAACAAATATATTGCTTCCGTTTCAAATGTAAGATAGTTTATTTTTAATTGTATTATGAGTCAAGGAAAAGAAATAAGCTAGGAAGACTATGGGGAAAGTAAAGGCAAAGATTTATGATAACCTGTATGAAAACCTTACTACAAGAGAAGGAGAAAAAGTGATATATAGATTATAGCCAAAATAAGAGAAAGGATGAGCAGAGATGTGGACCATGTTAGATTCATTAAAAACGAAGATGGGAGAATACTAGTACAAGATGAGGACATTATGAAGAGATGGGATGATTATTTTTGCAATCTACTAAATGGAGATACCTTGACTGATTGGATGGACCCCAAAGTGGGGATAGACATCAAGCCAACACACCTCATGGACAACTACAGCAACTTGGCGATACTAAAGTTAAAAAGGCCCTATAAAAGATAAAAGTAGGTTGGGATGGATGAAGTGGAGAAGTGCATCGGGAGTGCTATGTGACAAATGCATGCCAATTAAAACTCAAGGGTCTACTGGGTAGTAATACGACCAGCTATGATGTATGGGGCGGCGGTTGAGCAGTCAAGAAGAGTAATTTGAATAAACTAGGTGTGGCGGAGATGAGGATGTTGAGAGGGATGTGCAACAAGACAAGGAGAGACAAAGTAAGGAATGATTCTATTAGAAATGTGTTGGGGGTTGCACCAATCCAGGACAAGCTCCACGAGAGCCAGTTGAGGTGGTATGGCCATGTCCAACGGAGACCCATGGATGCCCCAATAAGGAAGAGCAACCAGATTCAATTACATGGAGCCAGAAGGATGGGCAGGCCTAAAATGAATATTGATGAAGTGGTAAGAAGAGATATGCATATGGTAGAGCTCGTTTCTAGTACGACTATGGATAGAGTATATGGAGGACAAGGACCAAGCTGACCTCTTGTAGCGAATGTTCCAGTGATGCTGCTTTGATTTCTTTTGTTACCTTCTTTTACTTCCTTTTGTAATTCTTTTTATTCTTATGTCTACTACTGTCTTAGATCATATCAGATCCATATAGCCGACCCCATTAAGTTGGGATAAGGTTATGGTTGTTGTTGTTGTTGTTTTTTTCTTTTTAGTCAAGGAAAAGAAAGAAATTCTTTCTTTCTTTAGTTCAATTGCATGGCTGTTTAGCCATATGGTATTTTGTAAATTGCTGTTCTCAACCACTGCTGAAATTATGAATTTGTCATGAACTAATTTCATGAAATATATTTGTCCTTTCAACAGCATTTTATTTTGTACTTATTTGATTACCATTTTTGGGATATCTTTTTTTAATATTATTATTGTGATATATTTTAACTTAAAAGTGTCTTGGACTGCACAAGTGTAGTAATCATTTTACTTCTGGTTTGTCTCTCCAGATGCTCAACTTTTCAAACAATAATTTGAACAATGAGGGAAAGATCCGCACAGTGCTCAATGTGGGCTGTGGAGCTGCAAGTTTTGGAGCATATCTTCTTTCATCTGATATCATAGAAATGTCTTTGGCACCCAATGACGTGCATCAAAACCAGATCCAGTTTTCTCTGGAGAGGGGAGTTTCTGCATACCTTGGTGTCTTAAGAGACAAAGAGGCTTCCTTTTCCAAGTAGATCCTTCAAACTTGCTCACCGTTCTCGCTGTAGGATTGATTGGCTTCAATGAGATGGGATCCTTCTGCTAAAGCTAGATAGGTTGCTCAAACCAGGAGGCTATTCTGCATACTCATCTCCAGAAGCATATGCACAGGATGAAGAAGGTCTAAGAATATAGGGTGAGATGCGTGCCCTTGTGGAACGCATGGGTTGGAAAATTGCAACCAAGAGAAACCAGACTGTCATTTGGATTAAACCACTGAAAAATTACTGTTACATGGAAAGGGAGCCTGGTACCCAACCTCCTCTCTGCATATCTGATGATAAGGGTGTGCTAATGGAAACTTGCATTACACCTTACTCTGACCGTGAGTACCCCATAATCTTCCATGTCATGGTCTCTGAGTTTTACCTGTGTTTTTTATATTTTAGCATGGATAATTAAATTTTTAAGGTTTACATATCTATTAGAAAAATAATTGCCCAATTCTGTTATGGATTTTTTTTTTTTTTTTTTTTTTTAAGTCGAGTGACTCTGTTTCATGATCTTGTAGGTTCTTGAATTCTTGTAGCCAGAACTCTGCTAGGATTAATCCATGTCCTAAAAATCATTATAATACAATGTTCAAAGCTTATATTTGGATTTGTTAGTTACCTACTTGAATGCTGTTTGAAGTCCAGTTATTTACTATAACCTTTTTCACTGTTATTTTGTAATACAGCTCAATTTTAAGGATACAAAGTTAGATGTCCTGTGAAAATATAGGTTGATTTTTGTTAAGAAAATTATTTGTAGTACCAATGTAAGGATGAATATTTTACCCTTCCTGCTCCAAATACAAGTCTCCAAGCATAAAAATCAAGAGGATTAGGGTTTCCTAAGCTGGCCTCTATTGTTGAGACATGTCATATGCAGAAGAACTTAAGTTAGATAACTACATAATGGAGGTTGCAGTAACCCTACACAGGGGGTTATGTTTTAGTTTGTTGATGGAAATTCGCAATCAATCAAAGTTTGGGATCTTGGGATCTATAGTTTAGAATTAGAAACTCACAAAGAGAGAGAGAGAGAATGGAGTTCTCTAATTAAATACAATGACAAACAAATTAGTCTAATTGAACTATACATCGATAAGCTAAAGAAGAGGGACCTTTTAGATTCTTTTATATTCTGCATTATTTTTGACAAAACTATCAGAATATGCACTTCTTCTTTTGCAAGATCTATGACTAATGAAGCTAGAAAGAGCAACTCAATGCACGAGGCTCCCACTACTGCAGGGTTTGGGTGACGCAAATGTACACAACCTTACCCCCTGCTTCATAGGAGAGATTGTCTCCAAGTTTTGAACGTGTGCCAATATATTGCGATAGTGCAACTTAACTATTGCACCTAGGGGTGCAAGTTTGGCCCTGACAGCCCGAACTCGCCTTTGGCCCGCCCTAATCCTGAACAAGTACCGACCTGAAAATTTTGGCCTTGAGGGCTAGCCCGACCCTGAAATTTTTAATCCTGAGTCAGGGTCAGGGCAGGTAAGGGTTGATGTCTTTGGCCTGCCCAGCCCACCTTGAACCCAGCCCTGATTTTTTTACTCTAAGTTTAGGCCTTAGTTTTGGCTTTACCAGGCCCTGGTTTTTACCCTTGATGTTGACTTTGGATTTTTTTGTTTTCTTAGGATGTTCTCCTATTTGTTTAACATGACAAGGGTTTTGAGATCTTCAAATTGTTTGCTTTATTAAGATGATCTCTTTGTTTATCGTGACAAATAATTGAAATTTTTTGGATTATTTGATTTCTTAGGATGATCTCCTCTTTGTTTACCATAATAGTTGGACTTATTTATATTGTTTGAATGTTTGCTTTAGGATGTTCTCATCATGATAAGTAATTTGTGACTTTGTGTTTTTTTATCTCCCCTTTATTATGAATATATTTTATATTTTGTAGGGTCAAGGTCAGGGTCAGGGTCATCCGGGCCCAACCCTGAAAAATCAAGACCAATCAAGGCCTGTAAGGGTTTGGCATGGGTTGAAGTTTTGTGGCCCTGAGTTAGGGTCAAGGTGGGTTTGGGCCCAATTAAGGAGATTCAGGGTTGGATTAGGGTTTTAAGAAGTCTGGCCCAACCCGGCCATTGCACACCTAATTGCACCACAGGCTTGCCCACTAATGAAGCTAATATTCAGAATTATTTGCCTATTTGCAGGATAATACATCTTTCATTGCTTCAAGGGATGTGGAGGGAAAATTCATTTGTTGTGGACACCAAAAAAGCCTGCCAATTTACATATTGGTATAATTGCTTGATTACACATTGTATGCACCTAATCCACACTGTTGCAAGAATCTAACTGAATACTTGGAAAGAATGGAAAAATATCCTTAATGAATTTGAACTAGCAGAGCAGATCATTTCCTAGTTTAACGTGACTGTGTATGCTTCTCATAAATTTAGATCTCATTTTCACCCCTTTCTACTTTTCAGCTTGAATCATGGTAAAACAGATTATTATTTGTAAAGATATGTATCTTTCCACTGCTGAAATTATGAATTTGTTATGAACTAATCGTTTGTGTTCGTTTCTTGACCATTTACATTTATTTATTTATTTATTTATTTATTTATTTTGTTATTTTGTTATTTTGGTTGAAGCCATTTACATATGTATCTTTAGCATATCTTGTATCTCTCTGATGCAATACAATACAATACATCCCTTAAAATCACCCTTCCAATACTTTAAACCTTCATCTGGGGGACCATGTGGAATATCGCATCGAATTCTTCCGTAGTATCAATTTCATGGAGGTTCAAAGTAAGAAAAAGCATGTATAATCCAAATCAAATTTACGCTTTGTAAAGAATACTTTCAGGCTCCATCCAGTCGCAAGTAAAAAGAAGGGAAAGAAAGTGAAATTGATTTTAAAATAAAAATAATAATTGTTAGCATGATTGTGTAATCTACTCAAACTATTACTATATTTGGTAGTTATATTTTGAGAAAAAGATTGCTGCCTGGCTACGTGCATCCTGCACCAGCACGGCAGCCAATGAGACTAGGGGCTAGGGCATCGATCATGTGGGTGGCGCGGCCATTTTACCTTTCCTGTGAGAGGGTGCAAGCTGTATATAGTCTATCAGCGATCCTTCACCCTTACATTTTTTCAAATGTTATCTTTATTTTTCTGTTCAAATCAAATTTAATTTAGGTACCAATTAAAGTAAAATTTAATAAACCTATTTAAAATGTGTTGGAGACTTGGAGTTGCTTACACAATCATATTAAGTAATAATGATAAAAAATTTCATTCAATAATGATTTAATTTGACCCCTTTTCCTTTCCCTTTATTTCCCCAGCAACTTAGACATAGCTTCAATGATATTCAAGGAAAACCTTCCTTGTTTTGTTCCAGGTGTTGAATCAACCAACTCAAAAACTCAAAATTTTAAACTATTAGATGGAGAAGCCCAACTGGAATATGAAGATATTCAAGGTCCCAAAGTTGATGTGTGTGTGTGTGTGATTATTCCCTCTCACCAGGTCTTTCCTCCTTTACTAGGAATAGACATAGTAGATCTTTCTCATTCTGTTGTTGAGGTGGGAAGATAACAGCTTTGACATAAAGCTTTGGCTTACACCATGTTGTGGTTGGAGAAATGAATTACATACAACACATGAATAGAATTATGTTTCTGTCTTGCCTTGCTCCTCATGGTAATGAATAAGGAGATGTGCAACCATATCTTTCTTATATATGTATCATACATTTTGACAATTGCACAAAGAGACAATTATTTAGAATACTACCAATAACTATATCACACTTCATTCTTTGAAGGTTAAATTACAGATGGGGTACCAAACATTTCAAGAAATCATGGCCATGGTATCTCATGTTTTCACATATATGTATGGGGGGTACCAAAACCAAAATAACATTAGTTAAATTAACCAAGCAAATCTACACCACTGTACCTGCTACTATCCCCACCCCTGCAATTACCCAGCCATGCCTCGCCCCCTAGACTCCATCCCCTGATCTCTGCCACCTCCCCCCTCCACCCTCTTTTGGTGAGAATGTGAGTGCTTTTCATTTACTTCGTAGAGGTGAGAGGTCACATTGCTATAAGCCTAGAAGTGCCACTTCAGCTAAGGATGGCTTAGGATAAAATAAAGGTAAAGCAACCAAACACAGCATAAAGTATTGTAATGCCCATTGCAAAAGCAAACTTATGAGAAGCTAGTGATCAAGCTAAAATTCTTAAATAAGAAATCTCATTCAGGTGCCTAGTCAATTATCAGTCTCCATCTAAATACCACTCATATGAGCTTACAGTTCTTCAATCAGTAGCCTCATCAATGCATCCAGTCAACCATTGTTCCATCTAAATACCTATTATATCCTTCATTACACACTACAGGGTTTTCTGCATTAAAGTCACAAAGCTATGAAATGAACAAAAACACTTCTACTGCTGATAGTGAAATTCTGAAATTTGGGGTACTTCAAATTGGGGGATGCCAAGAACAGATGAAAGCATGGAATATATTCAGTATTTTGGTGGTGGCTTCTGGGTTGGCAGCAATCCAAAACGCTTCTTCAAAAGAACTCTTTGCCTTGAGAACTTGTCATCAGGTGAGAAGCGAGCTGAAATTGATAAAATAGATAATTAAATAATAAATGGAAGAAACTATCCATATTTGTCCTCGTCACTCTTTAACGAAATGAGCATATATTTAATGATTTACCCAATTCATTAATGGCTTGATAAATCAATTATTCATTTAAATTTTAAAATATCAAAATTTCAAAGTTGATAACCTCATTTAAGAACAACGTGGGAAATCATATGCCACCTTTTGAGTTCTTTTCATAAAAGAAATCCAAAACCACTCAGGAATTTGGATAATCATCAATTGCCATGGTACATCATTTGTTGTTTACATCAAATCTTGATTGATCATAAGTTTTAAAATGACAGAGTTACGAAAATGTTCATGCAGAAACACTAAACGCAATGTTTCACAAGATATCAAATATAGTTGAAGTTCCAGTTGTTTAACAAGGAAAGTGTGGGTTGATAGAAGGTAGCACAAAATGGTATTCTCGAAGTGCCAAAAGTTTCAAGACTGCCATTTGATAGGGTTTGGCAGGATGGGAGGCTAATTCCAGCCACATTGAAGGCTACTGTAACCAAATCAAAGACACTGGAACAGACAGAGGACACTCTAATTTGACATGTTAGATTTTGGGCCGAACTCAATTTACAGCTTGCCCCTCTGCATTTTCACCCATCTAGAAGTTGACAATTACATTAAAAATTTGTTTTGGAGGGTGAGGAATGGGAGAAAATGCTTCACTTTTGTCACATGGAAAAAATAATTTTGGAATAAATTTAAGAAGAGTACTGGAGGCTGGGGCTGAACTCCCCGTAATTTTTCAGGTGCCTCTTACACAGGATGTGGCAGTTGTGCTAATTCCACCCCTTCTGTTTAGTCATTGTTAATGGGGTAGGTTGGCTTCCAAATAAATAACAGGGAAAAAATGCAATGCTCATCTTTTTATCTTTTAATGCATAAAAGGAACAGTATCATAGGATGGGAAAGCTGCAAACTGTTCTGGATCATTCTTTTTCAGACAATCCATGCAAAGGATTGACTGATACAAGAAGAGAATATGAACAGTGAAGTTTTCAGTTTTGTTTTAACATCTCATGGAAGTTCATTAAATCATGCTATATGAATGGTATGAAATCCATCATAAAATAAATATCTCACCTGGATGAGCAGATTGTGTTGCCAGCTCAAGTGGTGATTCTTTCTGTGGAGCAGGAAAATAAATGAAGGTCAGTACCAAGTAAAAAAGAAAAATTAAGACACATAATTTACACGTTTATAACATTACTGAAATACAGAACCCAAAAAAATGTGCCTGGAACTGTGATGTCCATGCTCTTAAGTGATTTAATCTATTGGATTAAGTAAAAACAAAGCAAACAATTTAACCACACTCCCTCCAAGGGGTTCTGGATGCATAAGTTGGTGTTAAAGTACAGATACAGAAACTAAGTCAGAAAAACATTAATGTGATTCAGCTTGCAACGAGTAATATCAATGGATCATGGTCCTTGACAACTTTATTTTCTAGAGGATTTAGTCAAAGAAACATCGGAATGCCATCTCAAAAAAGAAAAAAAAAAAGTGTCTTAATCAAGGTGCCATGCACAAGAGGCATGGCACTAAAGAGGCATCTTTCAAAAATGACTTTGTTGGCTCCATGAAGTGAAAGTTGAGACCCGCTTTCTGGATTTGTCCTCATTAAGTTTTTTTTTTACCTAGTCAATAATCATAGGTTGTAGAGGTTCAAAGCATGAGTGTTCAGAGTAGATTGCCAGCTCAAGTTTATATCATATATAGAGTTTATCTGTGATAAAAAAAATAAAAAATAAAAAAAAAAAACCTACAAATGGGTACGCTACAATACACCTAAAACCTAATGCAAAAAAAAAAAAAGGTACTAAGTGTTTGTAT